>NC_081407.1:579555694-579780694 GCF_030272615.1 Cryptomeria japonica | reverse complement strand
GGTGTTGTCTCTCCAAATAGACAACTCCCGGCTTAACAAATGCACATTGGTCTAGACTTGGTTCTCCATTAAATTCCATGGTCACATGGATAATTTTCCTGCACATCTCAATTAACACATTAGTAATTCCAAATAATCACATTTATACATAATCAAATACATGGATTCCATTACACATCAAACACTCATACATTTGACAACGATAATTCAATATCTCATTCGTTCAAATTCAATTTTAGATAAGCAATTAACATAATTTTTTTTCCAAAATTGAACCACTCATAAATAAGCGTCATTTTTCTATCATCAAAATGAAGTCCTGCAAATTTCAATAATGACATTCACCATCATAATGTAACTCTATTCTAGTAACATATCTAAAGTTTCATAATCATCATGCATGAAATAAAGCATCAACATATGTCAGTGTGATCCAAATCATGGAACCATATAAGTTCTAAGTCCATAAAACATAAAATAAAGCATCCATAATAGTCTCAATATGCAAATAACTGAAAATGTCAAACTAAATCGGGGTAGGGCTTCACACCCTCCCCCTCTAGGCATGAACTTCCTCCTGGAGTTCATCAAAAAGGTGGGGGTACTGTGATCTCATAAGTGCTGCATCCTCCCATGAGACTGTGACCTCATCATAGCAATCCCACTGGACCCTAACCTGGTCCAGCTCTCGCCCTCGAAGGCTCAGCGTCCGGGATGTCAAAATGCGAATGGGCTCCAAAGCTAGCTGCCCATCTGACTCCACCTGCAAGGCATCCCAATCTAGAATATGAGACTCATCATAGATATACTTCCTCAAAACTGAAACATGAAACACATCGTGGATGCATGACAGGCTAGGTGGCAATGCTAGACGGTAGGCAACTGGCCCTATCCTCTCAAGGATCTCAAATGGTCCTACAAATCGAGGTACGAGCTTAGAACCCTTTCCATAACGGATTGGACTCTTATGCGGTCGCACTCTCAAGAAGACTCTGTCTCCAACTGAGTAGCTACAATCAACCCTCTTTGCATCTGCATATTTCTTCTGTCTATCCTGTGCCTCTCTAAGATGCTGCCTAATCAAATCCACCTGCTGTTCCATATCCCGAACTATCTCTGGACCAATAGCAACTCTGTCCTCTATGTGGTCCCAACTCAATGGTGTCCTACAAGGCCTGCCATATAATGCCTGATAGGGTGGCATCCCCAAGGACGTATGATGCCCATTGTTATAGGCAAACTCCACTAAAGGAAGATACTCTTCCCATCTGGTCTGGTGATCCATGACATACATGCGAAGCATATCCTCTAACACTTGATTAACTCTCTCTGTCTGGCCATCCGTCTCCGGATGATAGGCTATGCTGAAATTGAGTTTGGTACCCATAGCTGCCTGTAATGCCTTCCAAAAAGAAGAAGTGAAGAGGGAATCCCTGTCAGAAATGATCTTACGTGGAACACCATGAAGTCTAACAATGTCTCGCAAAAACACCCGTGCTACTGCTGGTGCTGTGAAGGTGGTACGAACTGGTGAAAAGTGAGCCACTTTGGTCAACTTGTCAACCGTCACCAAGATGGCATCATGGCGGCGAGATGACATAGGGAGACCAATGATGAAATCCATGGATATAGTGTCCCACTTCCACTCTGGTATAGCATGAGATTGGAGCAACCCACCTGGATGGCTGTGCTCCGCCTTGACTCTCTGACACTCAAGGCATCAGGCTATCAACTCGACGATAAGCTGTCGCATTCCTGGCCAATGATATAGTTCTCTCAAGTCTGCATGCAACTTCTTGACACCGGGATGCGCTGCATAAGGAGCTCTATGAGCATCTGTGATAATGAACTCCCGCAATCCCCCGAAAGAAGGTACATAGATGTGCCCTCTATGGCGTAATAAACCATCGGACTCTAAGGAATAATCCACATATTTCCCTTCTAAAGTTTCCTGGGATCGGAGAGCCTCGCAAACCTCTAAATACCATCTGTCCTCTGGCAATTGCTGCATGATCCGATCTCTCAAGTCTGTGCTCATAGACATGGTGAATACCTCGTGACGTCTCCTACTTAAGGCATCTGCAACTACATTTTCTTTCCCTTTGATGTAGTGAACGTCAAAATCATACTCACACAAGAATTCCATCCATCTCCTCTGACGTGCATTAAGATTCGGCTGAGTAAATATGTACTGAAGGCTCTGATGGTCTGAGTGCAACTCAAAGTGATGACCCAAAAGGAAATGTCTCCATCTCACCAGTGCATGCACTACGGCTGCAAGCTCCAGGTCATGAGTAGGGTAATTGAGCTTGTGAGTCTTGAGTTTCCTAGACTCAAAAGCTATAGCTCTGCCATTCTGCATAAGTACTGCTCCTAAACCCTCGAGGGAAGCATCTGTGCAAACCATGAAATCAGCTGATGGATCTGGTACTACAAGGATAGGTGCGGTAGTAAGTGCCTTTTTAAGTTCCTGAAAGGCCTTCTCACACTTCTCCATCCACTCAAACTTCTTCCCTTTGCGCTGAAGAGAAGTGATAGGATGAGCAACTCTAGAGAATCCCTCAACAAAATGTCGGTAATAACCTGCTAAGCCCATGAAGCTCCTGACCTCTGTCACACTGGTAGGTGCTGGCCAATCCATAATGGCTCTGATCTTTGATGGGTCTACTGAGATCCCATCACCGGATATAACATGACCAAGGTACTTGATCTCAGTTTTAAAGAAAGCACACTTCGACAAACTGCCACACAACTGATTTTCCCTCAAACACTGCAAAACCTGTCTCAAGTGTTCCTCATGTTCCTCCTCATTCCGTGAATATATCAAAATGTTGTCGAGAAACACAATCACAAAGCGGTCGAGGAATGTACGGAATACTCCATTCATGAGACTCATAAAAACTGTTGGGGCATTCGTAAGACCGAATGGAACCACGGTGAACTCATCGTGGCCATATCTAGTGTGAAATGAGGTCTTGTGGATATCAACTTCCACTATTCTCAACTGATGGTAACCTGACTTTAGATCAATCTTGGAAAATACTTTGGCACCTTGAAGTTGGTCAAACAAATCGTCGACCCTGGGCAAAGGATATCGGTTCTTGATGGTTACTTTGTTCAACTGATGGTAGTCCATGCATAATCGGAGAGATCCATCTTTCTTCTTCACGAAGATGACTGGTGCACCCCAAGGGGATACACTAGGGCGAATGTGGCCCTTCTCTAGGAGTTCCTCAAGCTGAATCTTGAGCTCATTAAGCTCATTTGTAGTCATTCTATATGGTGCTCTTGAAATTGGTTTGGCTCCTGGAACAAGGTCTATATGAAAATCAATCTCTCTACGGGGCGGCATACCAGGTAACTCTGAAGGAAATACATCTGAAAATTCTCTAAGGATAGGATGGTTGTCAATAGATGGTTCCTTTTCCTCTTCTTCTTCTCTATCACTAATGGTGATGGCAAATAACTGACATCCCTTTCGCATGCTCCGCTTAAGCTGCATGGCGGAGATCATACGAAGAGACACGGGTCTCTGAATTCCAGTGATCACTATAGGAGAGCCATGATCATCCTCACACTCGATCCTTTTCAGGCGACAATCCATCTTGGCTCTGTGGGCATAAAGGCAATCCATGCCAAGTACGATGCCATATGATCCAAGTGGTGTAACTCTAAGGTCTACTAAGGTGGTGGTGTTACCAATCTGAAGCTGACATCCTTTAACCTCTGATTCCACTGACACTCTAGCCCCTGAAGCTAATTCCACTTCCCGACTGACCTCTTGCCTAATTGCCACTAGCCCGCAACGCTCCACAACCAATGGAGATATAAAAGAATTAGTAGCTCCTGAATCAAATAATATAGATACACTGCTACCTTTGATCATACCTGTTACCTCAATAACTGTGGCCTGATGCTCTGCCTGGCGGTTGTCAACCACTGCAAAGACTCTGTGGGACTTACCCATGTCCCCAACTATCGGCTCTGATGCTGCCATCCTCTGATTCCCTGCCATCTGACCCTGAGGACACTCTCTCGCTATGTGTCCCATGGCTCCACATGTGAAGCAAGGGCCTCATGCCTGAAATTGTACTCCTTGTGGTCTGGAGAAAGACACCACTGTACCCACCTCTAGAGGACTGCTGAGTCCTAGCCGGAGGTGTGTAAGGAGCCCGAGATTTCTGATCTCGCCTCTGACCCTGTGACTGCCACTGCTTGGGCTTTGTGCCCTGCTGATTCTATGGAGGCTTTTGCCTCTTGTTTTGCTATGACTGCTGCGGAGGAGGGGGTTTGGAGAACCCCGATGAGTGCCTGTTGTTACCTTTCCAATGGGGTTTCTGAAACCCATAAGTCTGTGGTGAAGGGTTACGGTTCTGAAACCGATCCTTTGAGTCATGTGGTCTGGCCTGAATCTCCTTGGCTATCAAAGCCTTCTCCACGGCAACCCGGAGGCTCCCTGGAGCGGCCATTCTCACTGGTCCTGCTATGCCGGAATTCAATCCTCTGATAAATCGGTTGACGAGAAGCTTTTCATCTTTCAAGTAGTCTACATAAGGTAAGAGTTCAAAGAACTTGTTCTCGTACTGTGTCACTGTAAGACCCTTCTGTTGGAGGTCATGAAACTCATCCACCCTACGCTATCTGAAATGCTCTGATAAATACCTCTCCCTGAATCTCTCTGTGAAAATCTCCCAAGTGAGGGTCTCTATCTCTAAGCCACACTTATATTCTTCCTGTCTCCACCATGTGGAGGCTGTTCCTCGCAATAGGTGGACCGCTGCACGTGCTTTTAGATTGCTCTCATAAGAGCGCAATGCAAAGCACCTATCTAGGCTTAAAAGCCATGCCTCTGCCTCTACCCCGTCGGTAGATCCCCCAAATGATGGTGGCTGAAGACGCATAACCTCTCTGATTAGATCCCCTGGATCTCTACGTGCCCTCTCAATATACACTGGTGCTACGGCTGGAGGTGGTGCTAGTAGGTGAATGGGTTCGGGCTCATGCACAGCCTGACTCTCTACGGGATTAGGAGGTAGACTCCTACTCCATTCCCATTCTACTGTTCTATGACTTCCTGAGTTCTGGTTCTCAACATTGTGATCTATTGCTGGAAGCCTATCCTGTACTAGTCCAATCAGGTTCTGAAGAGCTACCAAGATGTCTCGGTTTGGGTCAACTAATTGCTCGGGAGGAGCTGCTGGGTTCACTTCCTGAACTGATTCCTCCCTAATGACCTCTTCGCGTGCCATGCGTGCATGCCTAGGGCCTCTACCACGTTTGCGAGCTTGTCGCGTAGTTGGAGGCATCCTTTTTAAGAAAATAAAATAAAATGAAATAAATATCTATTTTAGGAGAAAATATTTTAGCTAATTTAAAAATAAAATTAAATAAAATTTAAATAATTAAATAATTATAGCGAAACGTAATGGAGTAAGGTTCCCTAGTGTTGGCAACCTGGCTCTGATACCAAAATGTCATGCCCAACTCTTGGGCACGAACGGAATATTTTTTATTTTTTTTTTTAAAAATACTTAACTAATTAACGACTTACTTAATTAAAATGATGCAACTTAGTTTGATCTTACTACATTTGTGTCGATCAGGTGATTAAAATTAATTTGGTAATGAAGATAACTGGGTTATCTATGAGCTAAAATTTCTCCCAAAAAGGAAATTCACTAAGCTTCATTAATAAATAATTACAATCTCAAATGTGGCGATAAACCTCGAATATAAACGTTTTTAAAATTTATCTTATTCTTCTTAATCCACTAAGATTCCTAGTTTAATTATCCTCGTTATTAATACTCCTTATTAAAATAAATTCCCCTGGAATTTAAAATACTTTATAACCTTAGGCTAAATTGGCCCTCTTGGCCTTACAATTAATTTATATATTTAGTTATAACCCTCATATAGGTGAGTTTCTTTTTTTTATAATCCAACAAGGAGGGAGGGGGAATGGGACTTTTATTCTCTTTCTTTTTTTAAAATTTTCCCCCCCCTCCACACACACATGTTATTTAAATTGAGTGTTGCCCTAACTCGAAACTAGGGTTAGGGCGAACACTGTCAATACCAAACTTCTTCGTTTTTTTTTTTGCTTTGTTTTTTTTTTGGTGTGCTGGTTTCAAGGGCCGGGCGGATGGTGAGGGGAGAGCTGAGCCGATGAAACCCTAGCAAATACCTAACGCCGGTGTTTATTTTTACGCAGGAGCGGGGAGCACAAGCCACCGTGGGGTCTGCGGAAGGGAAAAAGGGGAGGCGGTGGTGCGGGGAGCACCGCAGCGTGGCACTGCCGGCTGTGGACGGTGCCGCCCGCAAGCTGCGGCTCCCGCAGTCTGCGGACGTCGCCGCTCGCAGCCTACGGGTGCCGCAGGCTGCGGCCGCCACCGCCCGGGGGCTGCGGCCCCTACCTAACTTCGCATGGTTCTTTTTTTGTTAAGCGTTTACTGATATGAGTAAAAACAGGGTTGTAAACCCTCGATGGTTTATAATATGTTTTTTTTTTTTTTATAACATTTTTATAAGAATATATATATGTATATATATATATATATATTTATATGAGTATATAATCCGGTAAAATAACCTGCATAAAGGTTTCTGTATGATAACTGGCAGATTTTCTTGTAAAGGAATAAATATATATATATATATTTACATAAATATATATATATATATATATATATATATATTTACATAAATATATATATATATATATTTACATAAATATATATATATATATATATATATAAAATCATATTATCAGTTTTCTCTTTTTTTTTTTTGTAATATTAAATCTGTAACAAAACATCACTGTATTCTTTTGTTATAACTAATTTTGAAGGACAGTAAATAAAATATATATATATATATATATATATTTTGTATATTCCCATTTAAACTACTTGAAAACCCTTTTTAAAAGCATAAAGAACCATTCATTTATTCATTGCAGAATGCTTAATGAGAAGAGAACATATATATATATTTTTTTGCAAATATACTAGGACTAATGTTAATCCTTTGGAAGGAAATAGACTACAAATACTAAGATTTCATTTTCTGCGTCTAAAGGGAAATAAATGACTGTTTTCAATAAAATTTACAGCAGCATAACTCAACTTAAAAAAAAAGGAGAAACATCTAATCTTTAAATTTCAGTTTACTCAAAAGTGCATACATAACTCTCTCTTTTTCTTTATGCAAAACATTAAGAATCTAGATGCAAACTAACATTTTCATTTTCTTTTGCAAAACTACAAGTAGGAAAAATATGTGTCTTCATTGACAAATGTAAATACAAGATAGATATGGATACAAAATAAACATGAGTTCAAATGGGATGAAATCCCAACAATACTTTTTCTCTACATAATAACTTGAAAATAATACAACTTTTTTTTTGAAAGAGAATACTACAAATGCTCACTTTTCATTCTTTACACAAACTATTACATTGAATCTATCCTTCTCCTTTTTTTTTAAAAGGAAAACAAAATATGTTTGCAACACAAGGACAGCAACTTAGTTCTTCAATCCTTCTTTTCCCATTCCCATGCAACCTGCAATAAAACACATTTTTGACCATGGGAAGCTCACCTCCCAGCCTAGGCTTACTAGAAGCCACCCCCGAGCTTGGAGAACCAAGCACTAGACGGGTTACAAACAAGCAAACTCTACACAAGCATAAGAAAACACTTACATTCAAATTTCCCTTCCCAAGCTACACATTCACCACTTTCATGGTGACTCTTCCATGGGTGGAAGTGGACCAAGTACCAATGGGGAGAATGCATGCCAAAACAATACAACATAAGCCACCTCATGGCAAAACAAATGCAACCAAAAATACTTCCACAATCCTTATGCCCCCCAAAAGGCTCAAGGCCATATTTACTCCCCTTATGACCCCCAAATGCATACACAAGGCTATGCATCAAGGGTCACCAAGGACACCCTTGAGAACACTCTCCATAAGGAGAGCCTCTCACCCATGGCTGTCATACTCCTTCCACCCCAAGATCTTCCTACCCTCCCAAGAGTAGGAGATCTTGGACACACCCAAAACAACAAGATCACAAAACCAAAACACATAGAAAAGAAAACTACACATTTTTAACTTCAACAAAAACTTCATAAAACACATTCTTTACAAGCAACTCTTTTCTTTTGCAAAACAACATAAACTAACACTTACAACATAACAAGAGGAGGTAAGAAGTAACCAACCTTATTCTGCCAATAGGTTTGCTAAAATTAGTTGGGGATGAGCTGCCCAATTCCACACTAACTTTCTCCAAATTCCACCAAAAGTGCTAAACTCCTACTAACTTTTTCAAAACAAGCATAATCTCCAAGAAAGGAGAGTGGGTGATTACTCACTAAGTTTCCAAATTCTTGCCGAAGAAGGCCTCTCACACACTTCCCAACCCCTTGGGTGAGGTGTGAGTTCCCATTGGTTGCCCTTCCCAAACTCTTGCACATTACTCAAATTGGAAAGGGAAAAGGTGTAAGAAGATGGGGAAGAGAGTTTAACTTCTAAAGGGAAGGTTCTCTATCCTAGGAAGAACTTTCTAAGTTGAATTTTCGTTCATCTTGAAAACACCACTTTTTGAAGTGACTAAATAGTCACATGGGAGAAACCACATGTTGCAAAATACCCCTAACCTATAGGTATACCCTTTGGACCTTTGGAAAAGCCTAAAAAATTACCCTAGGAGTCCATTAAACCCTTTGGAAACCCAACTGAAGTTTACCTACGGGTCAAACTTGAGTTGACCACTCCCAAGACTCCCTACCCAAGGCAAATTTGGGACCACCCTCATGTTTTTGAATGGCTTTGGTAGAAACAAAACTCCCTCCAAGAGACAAGTCAAAATCAATGACACTTAATCAGCACATGTGTCAAGTGACACAATAAAAATACAATATAAAAATCACACATGGAATTTGTCTCTTGTAGGATTACACATATACATACAAATTAATTTTCACACTCAAGCATTATACATTTCACAAATAAAACACATTACAAAGGGGTGTTGTCTCTCCAAATAGACAACTCCCGGCTTAACAAACGCACATTGGTCTAGACTTGGTTCTCCATTAAATTCCATGGTCACATGGATAATTTTCCTGCACATCTCAATTAACACATTAGTAATTCCAAATAATCACATTTATACATAATCAAATACATGGATTCCATTGCACATCAAACACTCATACAGTTGACAACAATAATTCAATATCTCATTCATTCAAATTCAATTTCACATAAGCAATTAACATAAATTTTTTTCCAAAATTGAACCACTCATAAATAAGCGTCATTTTTCTATCATCAAAATGAAGTCATGCAAATTTTCAATAATGACATTCACCATCATAATTTAACTCTATTCTAGTAACATATCTAAAGTTTCATAATCATCATGCATGAAATAAAGCATCAACATATGTCAGTGTGATCCAAATCATGGAACCATATAAGTTCTAAGTCCATAAAACATAAAATAAAGCATCCATAATAGTCTCAATATGCAAATAACTGAAAATGTCAAACAGAATCGGGGTAGGGCCTCACAAATACACAAATACAATGTGGATACCTTTGCACCATTAGATACTACTAATGCACCTTTAATCACCTTCCAAACATTGTCTATCAAGGTAACTATGCAACCTTCACTGCCCACTTGACCTGCAAAAATTAAATTTCTTCTTAAATTAGGAACATGTCTTACCTCTCACAACATCCAGTCATTTCCATTCCACAACTTGATTTTTATCTTGCCTTTTCCAACAATCTGACAGGACTCATCATCACCCAGATATACTTGTCCAAAATCACCTTGAACATAATCTAGAATATATTTTTTATGGGTTGTAGCATGAAATGAAGCCACTTAATCTATCACCCATGAATCAGTAACATTATCTAAACACAGGATCAAGGCATCTTGTAAACTATTACTTGCAATATTAGCTTCCTTATTGTCATCTTCATTTCCATCTCCTTGTTTTTTTTTCCAAGACCAGTAATCTTTCTTAAATTGTCCCATCTTTCTATAGTATCAGCAACCGTTTCTTCCTCTGGATTTGAGAGTGAGATTTCTTTGACTTCCCTCGTGACTTCTCATGTTGAGGGCCTTTTCCTCTTTCCTTTGATCTTTCCCTTTTCCCAACATTCAAAATAGTTCTAATGATGTTGAAATCTCACCTATGCTTTTCCATCACATTTCCTCGCTTAGGATAACACCAACAACATCATCAAATTTCAAAGTATTTGAACTATAGATATAGTTACTTACAATCATAACCAAGGTATTCCTACTTTTTGGCAAAGAACATAAAATTAAGAGAGTTGTAACCTCTTCACCAAAGTTAACATTTATAGAAGTCAATTGGCTAGTAATTGTATTAAATTCATTTAGATGATCTGCTACAGATCCTCCCTCACTCATTTTCATATTAAACAAATGCATCATAAGAAATACCTTTTCCAAAGCTAAGGTTTTTTCATATAGTTTAGCCAGTGCCGTAATGAGATCCGAAGTTTTTTTTTCTTATGATATATTGAATGCTATAGATGGTGCAAGGCATAACTGAATGCTTCCTAGTCCCTTTCTGTCCAGAATATCCCATTCTTCATCTAACATTGTGGTCAATTTCTTTAACTTTCCTTCCAATGACTGCCATATATCCTTTTGATATAGGTAATCCTCCATCTGCATTTTCCATAACTGATAATTCTGGCCGTTGAACTTTTTAACCTTCAGTTTGGTTTCATTCATTGCTCCAACTCAAAACTGTAAGTTTCTGCCAATTTACAGAAATACACTTCTCTGATACCAATTGGTTGGGTTTAGACAGAGTTGGAGCAAACACAAATTAACAATTATATGCAAATACAATCACAAAGGATGAAGGAAAATGCATAACACAAATAACACAGAGATTTAACGCGGTTCATCCAAGATGGGCTATATCCACAGAACACAGCTGTCTAATTTTTCTTATTATCCAGTAAATCAATACAACACAATTCCATGCCTTTACATTCCAGTCACTTATAATAAGATATTGTTAGGGAAACACTCAAAGTGAGTTATTTTTAGGCTTTTCTTACAATGTTGGTTTTTTTAAAATAAAAAATGCCAATTTATTTTTTTCTCAGGGGTTGCACCCCCAAACCCCCACTCGAGGCCCAACCCGATGAGGATACATGATGAGTGTATAGTACCTTCCTGATCAATCACCACATATCAATAGTATGTTTAGGTAGTGAGTATAGAAGACACTATAGATTATATCTAGATGAAGTGGTTGGACTTGGGTGGGTTAAAACCCACAAAGAAGAGAAACAAAATGTTGAGTTGTGAGATGAGGAGGAATGATAAGTGGAGTGTAATATTTCATGGAGGATTTCAAATTATGGTGGAATAGATTCGACATTGACTAAGAGGATTATAAAGTAAAGTTGTTGATAGAGAAGGATTCTTATTTTGGTTAGGTTCTAGAAAAGAAGAAAGAAGATATTTAAGGTACCTATTATAATAGTTGGGTTCACTAAAGATTATTGGCAATCTAAAAGGATGTATCTGCTATCAAACTCCATTTTGTTAGATGAAGCTCATTTTTTTTTCTCACTTGAGGTGTCCAATGTAGGATCATCAATGATCTAAGAGAAATCTTGCATCGTAGAAGAATGATTTTAAATGCACATTACTATATGTCTACATGTACATTGGGAATTGATCAAGGGGTCATAGAGGGATAACATAATTTAATATTTGTGGCCATGTCAAATGACAATTGCAATTATCATGAAGGGACAAATATCAATATTAATTATAAGGCACAATGTCTAAATTCTCCATCTTGACATCCACTTGGGGAAGGCAAAGAGTCAAGCTTACACATGTCTTAGTTTGTATAAAAGAATGAGCAAAGTGACATCTTTAGGTGCCCAATTTGGAAATTTAAAGGGTCGCCACCTTAGGCATAATTTTGGAAAAGTTGTAGAATCTATTATTAGTTGTGTTTTGATTTCCTTGATTGTCATGCATTGGTCTCAAGAGGGGGTGTGGGATTTCCAAGAGGCACAAGAGAAGTATAAATTGGGGGTTTGGGTATTTTGTTTGATCATCCAAAATTTGAAAATATTATCTATAATGGAGTGGTTCATTCAAAAATGAGTGATCATTTGAAGTTAAGAAAAAATATCCTTAATTGGAGAATTGAGTAGCAGCTCCAACTTCTAGTATTTGTAAAGCCCTTGAGACTAAGAATTGCAATTGTTGAATTTGTATTTCATTTTATAGAGAAATAGAAGGCAAGTTATTTTGGCAAGATTTTGTGTTATTCTCTTTGTTATGATCTCTGTGAATATTGCTTACACTAACCCTTCATCAACTGCAACAAAGATTTGAGAGGAAGAGACTCCCTTTTTCTATTGTATAAAAGCATTAGTTTAGGTGTGTAAAGGACATAGCCTATACCTGCTTGTTATGTACTAGGTTATATTTTTGCCTCCCAAGATCAACATTGATCCACTTAAAATTGATCTATAGAAAAATGAATCTATTTTAATTTTAAAAAGTGAACATACCAAAAACATTTTTTAACATTGATTAATAGACTTTATTAAATATCAATATTATTTTTTGATATTATTCTTATAACTAAATACTGTATCTATTTAAACTTAATTTAAAAACTGTTTTAAATAATAATTTATCAATTTTAATTACTTTATATTTATTATACTTTTTATTGTTTGAATAAAGTTGTTGAGACCTATATTAACTCATTTTTTATTAAATAATATAATTATGCCAAGAGGCATCCTATACAATGTCAGCACATCTGTAAAACAAAAAAGAAAAGGCACTTATAGTTGGAGCATATGGAATTCCAAGAGTCTTTCCATATTGTGCCCATTAACTAGAATTGTAGTGAAAGGCTAGATTCATAACTCTAGCAGAGTCATGGCACCGAAAGGCCAGTTGTTTTAGCTTTCATAGCTGTATCAACAATGGAAGACCAATTGTTTCATTCGTAACTATAGCGGTGGTGGAAGACCAACTGTTTCATCTTCACTATTGGTCTTTTAAAATGAAATTGCATTCTCTTTTCCAGTCGTTGGTTTCAAAGATATTTGGCATTCTTTTACCAATGATTTGTTTCCAAAATATTTTTTTGCAAAGATTGAAATACAGTTTATAGTCCATAAGATGTGCATCTTGCTTAAGAAGGCCACATTATTGGTAAGCTGGATTTTAAAAAATATTTATTTTCAATTAATTTTTCCATTCTTGTAGAGGAATTGAGTGTATTTTTCTTACAATTTTCAGCACATTATATTATGTGGTTTCCGCTCTTTACTCTGCATTTTTTGTTCAAAATATTTGTTGCATGTCTACTATACACATTGGAGTTTAGCCAAAATAAGGTATGCATCCTTCGACTGCCACAACTTAGTCTGTTTAATCATTTTGTTGACTAAAAAAATCAAATTTTTTTATTAGTTGTACATTTATTGGAGTGTTTCATTTGTCATTTTCAATAAAAGGATATACAATAGCTCGAAATGCACTTTTTTTTTCCGTAATCAATTTAGGCATCGATATCACTTAAACATCAATATCTCTATAATCAATTTGGTATTCATATCTTTGTATTCATATTAGTTGTGCACCATATCTTTGAAATCAACCTGTGAAGTGTCCTGTGAAATGTATATTTTAAGTAACAATGGAAATGTAGTAAAAAGAACTCTTTTAGATCATAGGTTGTAAAGATTTCTAAAACTGTAAGTTGCAAATCATTCTAAATTTAAGTATTTATAATAGTACAAATGAAGGGACAAATGGCTTAAAGTTTACCATGTTATATACTATATATATGTTACCTAATATTAAAAATTCACTATTTAGAACATAGTTTGTCACCATTTGGTATATAGTCTATTATTTATGCACAAATCTTGAAATATGGGGTCATAAATATAGCCAAAGAGAGCTCTATGAAAAACTAGAAATTAAACCAAAAAAAACTAGAATTTATACACAAGTTTTGTCATGGGTATTTATGATAACATATTTTTTCATAGACCGTAAGTTTTTATGAGAAATTTTGTGTGATGATATAGGTAGCTAAAGAGAGCTCTATTTTTAACTACAGATTTGAGGGTTTATAATACCATGTTCCATGTTACCTGTGGATGTGAACTGGTACACTACATATGATAACTTTACTCCTTAATTTTTGGGTTCTGGTTTTCAAATTTATTGGATTTTTTATATTCCTCTTCAGCATGGGAATCATATTCAAGCACTGGTCTTCCTATATGGCATTTTGATTTAATTTATATTCATATTCGATGTGGGAGTGGATATTCAATGCAAGTTTTAGTGGCTTCTTTGTAGATATCTCCAACAAGATCTTCCCTTTGTTTATTCTTATCGTAGACAATAAATCTCCTTGAACCAGCATATTCCCTCATTTTTCTAATCGTTTACTTCTTTGATAGTTTCAAGATTTGCATGTAGATTCAAACATAGGTAACAGACATATCTCTGATATTTGACTGCAATTACAAGAATTGGTAAGTGATCTTCCCTACTCCTCCAAAGGTTGTTGATTTGCGTTTCCTTGTAATTTGTGAAGAATTAATATGGAATTTGAATGAACTTGAACAAGATGATGATAAAAATTGATGGAATGCGGAGCTGTGAGAAACTTGCCTTCACTTAACAAATAAATGAATAGGAAAATAAATAATGGAATTGGTATCCAAGAGAGTCTCCCAATGGTCTCCTTCAACCATCAAAGAATATGGGACTCACAGTGATGAACGCTATTGCAACCCTCAGAGACATAATTCTTTTACTTTTCATTTCCTTTAGTCAAATAATTTTATGTAGATTTTTATTTAATAAAACAAATTAATATTAATAAATTTAAATAAAAAAATATTTAATATTTAGATTTTAATAACAAATTAGAACATGTGGTCTGTAAAAAGTTTATAATACAGTCAAAAGATATTTTATCAAGTGTTTTAGGTTTTGGGACTATTAAACTAGCCCATCAATCTATCAATATTATGATAAAATACATTTGCACACTTTTACTTATAAAAATAATTTATCATTATTAGATTGCATAAATAATGGTTCATATTATTTACTTCTTAATGTTGAAGTATTAAATTTAATATTGTTAACATCTCTTATGATGTTTGTTACATAGAATCATTATCTCTTATATTTTGACTAGTGGTAAGAATCAAGTCTTATAATTTTGATGCCTTAGCCTTAAATATGCAGTCATTATTTGTAACTAATATTTCATTGAGTTATTGTGAGAATGCATCTTATGATCTATATACATATCTAATATGTGCATGTACCATTGAAATAACTAATAATGAAATAATATCATTTGACCAATACAATATAATAATATTATATTAATTTAATAAATATATATTATATAATTAGAAATATATTTTGATAAAAATAAAATATATTATAATATCAATATAGTGATATTAATATTATATGATATGTTATAATATATTATATTTGAATCTTGTTATTGTTAATTTGTTAAGATATTGATGTCTACATGGAATGTTGTTATAAAAAGATTAAAAAGGAAGGAAAGAATCTAATTTCCAATTTAGAAAAATCAAAATGGATTGGAATACTAAAAATAGAAGCAATAACTTTACCAAAAAAAGGAATGAAAGATTCTTAATTTTCAATTTAAAAAGATAAACAAAATTCCATTTTTCTAAATACCAATCATAAAAATATAATGTTTCTAAATTCAAAAAATTAAAGTTGGGTACACACACAAATATTATAATATTTAAGATATAAAAATATTTAGTATTAAAAGTTTCTAATTTATTACTTAGATGTGATTTTTCTATTTTAGTTGACTTATAAAAATATTTGAAAAATAACATATGATTATTAATTTAGAAAGGTCAAAAAAAAATTCTATGTTAATTATTAAAAATTTAAAAGGGTTAAAGAAAATAATTTTAATAAAAAAATACTTTAAGCTATTTTAGAATGTCTTAGTTTAATTAGAACAATTTTTAAAGGTATTTATTTTATAGAAGTATTGAAAAAATGTACATCACAATGAAGATTTTTATTAATATTTCATAAGAAATAGATAATAAGTTTTATGAATGCATAATACTAGAATATTAGCCCTAATTGTAGCATAATATTAACCCTAAAATTAATCTTACCATAATTAAAACCTAAAGCTTAGAAAGTTAACTCTAACCTTAGAATTAAACACTACCTAGAAATTGAACCTTAATTGAACCCTAAACTTTACTCGAACCCTAGAATAAAAAGTGAACCTACCTGAACCCTAATCCTAAATGAATTCTAGCCCAAACCTTACACTATTTTAACCCTAAGCCTAATGTAATTTAATCATAATCACAATTCTAACCCCAATTTAAATCTAATACTAATCATAACTATGATCAACCACTTATCATAATTAAACCCTAATCTTGACAATATCCCTAATCTAGACCCAATTGATCCCTAACCATAACCTAAACCTAAACTTAGCTACAACCCTAGAAATAAGCCACAATTACAAGTTAAATTATAATCTAACAATAATTGAACCATAGCCCTAGATTTAATCCTAACTCTAATTGAACTCTAGCCCTAAACTTAACCCTAACTAAACTTTAATCATAATTAGACATTAATCCTTATTAAATCATAACCCTAATTTACCTCATACCTTAATCATAATTAAGCCCTTAACATAATCAAATAGTAAGCATAATTGAACCCTAACTCTTACTTAACCATAACCGAAAACCCTAACCAAAAACCCTAACCCTAATAATAATCCATAGTCCTAACCCTAATACCTAACCCTATTCCTAACCTTAACCATGATGTCAACTGTATCCCTAACTATAATCCTAATACTAACCCTACACCCTAACGTTAACCCTAGCCTAACCTAAACATAACCATTATTTAAACCCTTACCCTAACCCTAACCATTATTTAAGCCCATATGTTGATTCTAATTAATCCCTTACCATATTCAAACACTAAGCATAATTAAACCCTAACTCTTACTTAACCATAACCCAAAACCCTAACCCTAATAATAATGCTTAGTCCTAACCCCAATACCTAACCCTAACCATAACTCAAAATGTATCTCTAACCCTAACCCTATTCCTAACCTTAACCATGATGTTGACCGTATCCCTAACTATAATCCTAACACTAACCCTACACCCTAATGCTAACCTTAGCCTGACCTAAACATAAGCATTATTTAAACCCTAACCCTAACCTTGAACCTAACCCTAACCATTATTTAAACCCTTGTCATAAAACTAAACCCTAGCCCTAACCTAGCCATAATTCTAACCCTAAACATGACATAAATCCAAACCATAATCCTAATCCTAACTCTAACCCCTAACCCAAACCCTAAACATTATGTAAACCCAAACAATAATCCTAATCCTCGCACTAACCCCTAATCCAAACCATAACCCTAAGCCATTACCTAACACTAAACTTAAATATATCCCTAATTGAATTCCAACCATTACCTAACCCTAAGAATAACTCTTACTATAGAATGAAACGCTACCTGCAATTTCAACCTTGATCTAATGCTAATTAAACCCTAACCTAGTCCAAACCCTAACACTTATTGAACCCTAATCCTAATTGAATTCTAGCCCAAACCCTAACCCTAATTAAACTTTAATCCTAATTTAACTATAACCCTAGTGGAATTGATTCATAAAGCTAATTCTAACCCTAACTGAACTCTTATACGCACCCTAATGATAATTAAAACCTTACTATAATCAAACCCTAACCTTGGCAATATCCCTAATCTAGACCTAATTGAACCCTAAACCATAACCTAATCCTAAACTTCAACTTTCATTGAACCATAATTGAAATCTAACCATAACCTAACCCTAAATTTAAATATAACCCTACAGTTATGCACTAACTATAACTTGAACCCTAACCTAACCATAACTAAATCCTAGCCTAAACTTGATCCTAACCCTAATTAAACTCTAATCAAAATTGAACTCTTATCTTAATCTAACCCTTACCATATTCAAACCCTACTCATATTTGAACCCTAACTCTAATTATCTATAACCTTAACCCTTAACTCTAATCCCTCTAATAATGGATATATAACCCTTTTTTACTATCTATAACCTAATCCTAAACTTCAACCTTCATTGAACCATAATTGAAATCTAACCATAACCCAACCCTAAATTTAAATATAACCCTATAGTTATGCCCTAACTATAACTTGAACCCTAACCTAACCATAACTAAATCCTAGCCTAAACTAGATCCTAACCCTAATTAAACTCTAATCATAATTGAACTCTTATCTTAATCTAACCCTTACCATATTCAAACCCTACTCATATCTGAACCCTAACTCTAATTATCGAAAGCTACAATTCTCTCTGAGCTAAAAGATATTCAGGATGAGATTCAAAATAATGGATATACTAATTCTTTAAGAGATGCTGAAGATGTTATCCTTATGATATATCATGACATAATAGCAAAAGAAGAAACCTTCAGGAAACAAAGGTCAAGAAATGTATGGTTGAAGGAAGGGGACAAAAACACTAAGTACTTCCATATGTCCACCCTAAAACATAAGGCCATCAACAAAATATCACAAATTAAAGTGAATGGCAGAAGAGTTGATGACGAAGAACCTATGAGTAGGGCTGCAATGGAGTTCTTCTCCAATCTAGTTGCTAAGGATCAGAATTTGGATAAGCAGGCCCAAAGAACCTTATGGATTGTATCCTACTATCCTGGACATAGATCAGAATTCTCACCTGATTGCTATCCCTTCCAATGATGAGATTATAAAAGTTGTCAATTCCTTTGAAGGCAACAAGGCGCCAGGCCTAGATGGTTTCCCCTTGTTCTTTTTTCAAATGTATTGGCATATTATTGGAGATGATGTGTCGAGAGCCATGAAAGAGTATTTTCATGCTAGAAGAATTTTGAAAGAGATAAATGGCACTTTTATTTCTCTTATTCCCAAAAAGATGGGAGTTGATTCCTTGGATCTTTCCAGACCTATAAGTCTTTTCAACTCTCTTTACAAGACTATCTCCAAGGTTCTAACCTCGGGAATCTTGAAGTTGCTTCCTTTTATCATTTCTCCTCAGCAAAGAAGTTTTGTCCCTAGTAGACAAATCTTGGATTCAATAATCTTAGTCCATGAAAACATTCATTCTTTGTCTAATTCTGAAAAAGAAGGCTTTCTTCTGATGCTATACTTATCTAAAGCCTACGATAGAGTGGCTTGGGATTTAATGATGGAAGTTCTCTCAGCTTTTGGTTTTTTCTCTAGAAGTATTAGTCTTATAAGGAAATTAGTCTCTTCGGCTTCTTTTTCTATTTTAATTAACGGATCTCCTTCCAATTTCTTCAAGTCCTCAAGGGGACTCAGGCACAGAGATCCTTTTTCTCTGATTATTTTTATTATCATGGCAGAATGTCTGGGGAGAGGTATAGGGAAGCTGGTTGAGAAGGGGGATTTTTGTGGTTTGAAACCACCTTCTGCAGATCAAGTCTGTTCCCACCAACAGTTTGTGGATGACTCTATGTATTAGCTACTGGGAAACTTCTTAATTGGTCTAAAAGTTTTATTTATTTCATCAAGACTTTGGAGAGAAGAAAGATTAAAATAAGTAATATCTTGGGATGTCAATTGGGGAGTCTTCCTACGTCCTACTTGGGGCTTCCCTTATGCCATGATCCTCCTGACACTTTCTCGGGAACTTTGGTAGATAAATTTCACAAGAAGCTAGCTGGCTAGAAGGGCTCTCTTCTTAGCCAAGTTGGTAAGGTTCAATTGTTGAAATCTACTCTTCAAAGTATCCCTCTTTATGCCATTAGCCTTTTCAAAATTCTTGCCAATTATGCAGAGGCTATTGAAAAGATCCAAATAACTTTTTTATGGATAGGGGTTGAGGAGAAGAAGAGAATGAATCTGATTGTGTGGAACAAGGTTTGTAAGCCAATAAGAAAGGGAGGTCTGGGTCTTAGAAGAATAAGAGACATGAATGAATACCTTATGGCCAAGCAGATCTAGAGAGGGTATAAAAACTAGGGAGAATGGAAACTGATATGGGACAACAAGTATAAAAGGCAATGTCCCAAACTTCAAAGCTTCCTCAAAGTGGAAGATATCCCAATTGGTTCCAATATCTAGAAAAATGTCTCTAGAACAAGAGATTTAATTGTCAGAGGTGAAAAGTGGAAGATGAGGATAGGGAACCTTATCAAATTTTGGGAAGACTCCTGGTTGCTCGAGTCCTCTTTGATTGAAAGTCCCGAGTGGAGAAGATTACAAAACTAGTGCAAGGAAAGATATGGATCAATAGTGGGTGATTACTTGCAAGATGGACAGTGGAAGTATTTATCTCAGGTGGATGAGTCCTTGGGAAGTCTGAACAAAATAATGAACTCTATGGTTTTGCTAGAAGATGAAGATCAATTAATTTGGAAACTCATAGAAAATGGTAAATTCACTATGGCTTCTCTTTATTATCATTAGTATTCTAATATGGAGAGTCCATGCTGGGCTAAGGCCTGGGTGAAAGGCCTTATCCCTAAGATTAATATTTTTTTTTGGACAGCCCTTCAAGATAAAATTCTAACTATTGAGAACCTCAGAAAAAGATGTATGTGTATGCCTAGTGTTTGTTTTCTTTGCATGCAAAGTGAGGAGATCATCAACCATTTTCTCTTTCACTGCCCTTTCTTTGTTGATATCTGGGGAAGATGTCTGGATCATTTCAAAATTAGTTGATGTTTCCAAGAGTCAGTTCAAGAGGTTTCTAACTCTTGGCATCACCCATCAAGGAACAAATTTACTACTTTGTTGTGGAAATTAGCTTTACCCCATATGTGTTGTGGTATATGGAAAGAGAGAAATGAAAGAGTCTTCAAAGATAAGGTGTATAAGGATAAAATTGTGTTTGAGAAAATAAAAAGAAATATAGTGGAAAATATGAATATAATAGGTGGTATTGCTAACCCTCAAGACAAGGATGATCAAATAATCTTCAAGAAGTGGACATTAAAAGGTCAAGAACACTTTCAGAATAGTCCTAGAGAAGGTGTGATATGAGTAAGTCTACCCAATGGATAGATGAAAATAAACTTTGATGGTGCATCAAAGGGTAACCCTGGTATAGCAGGATGTGGGGTGGTCCTTAGGGCGAATGGGGAAAATGCAAAATAAAATGTATACCCATAGGAAATCAAACAAATCATGTAGTTGAGGCTATGGCTACATACCATGGGATGGTCCTGGCTAAGGAAGCCAATTGCACTAGAGTCTGGTGCGAAGGAGATTCATTGAATATAATCAATTGTTTGAATAACAAGTTCCCACCTTCTTGGTCAATAAGAAACGCTATCAAATCGGCTAAGAAAATTAGTGAGGAATTTGAAATTTGTGTTTTCACATGTGTATAGGGAAGCAAACTCATGCATAGTCTGGGCAGCCAACCTAGCATGCCGAACAAAAGATATTATTACTACTTATGGTGAGAGTGAGCTCGCATGTGAAGTAAAATCCCTGCTCGATCTGGACCGTATCCAAATGAGGCAACTTGGCACTGTCAACTATAATTTCTAAATGCCTCTTCCTCTTATTTCGAAGAAAGGTTATTATGGAGGTAATGAGTATTTATTCAAGTGTCTTTTCATAATTGTTTGGCATGGATTCTGGGCTTTTTTTCAGGGCATCCACAGAAAACCAAAGAAGAAGATTTGGAGCCGAGAGGAGGAAATTCAGGGATAGCGAAGGAAAAATGGGAGGAAATTAAAAAAAGGTTCGAACTGACCTCTTGCTTGGAATGGAGGAAGAACAGGGAAGTGTGGGATATCCTTCAGGAGGGGGGTCTAAGTGTGTTTATGGAGAGGCTTAGTGGGAAAGATCCTGCAGTTACCAAACATTTTATTAAGAACTGGAAGAATGGCAAGATAATGGTTAGGTCCCAGATGATGACTGTAGATGAGGAGATTATAGCTAAAGCTACGGGGATGATGACTGAGGGCATGAAATTTTATAGGGACCGCAGCATCTTTGATAAAGCAGCGGACAAATTTGTTATCACGGATGATGAGAGGAAGAAGATGGTGAAGGTTGATGATTCCTATCATTCCCCAAAATGGATATGAAGGCCATGGAGGTTTGTCTCATTCTCTACTATCACCTATATTACTTTGGATGGTAGGTTTACTAGAGCCTATGGTCACCATTTTGTTTTGCTCAACCATTCCTGCCATGGGGAAAAGGTGAGCCTGCCATATTATCTAGCTTGCTCCATGGACCATACTATCAAGGAGATTAAAAAAGATACCAAAGGTGACCATGCCCTCCACCAGGGTCTTATGGCTCTTCTCTATAAAGTGCTTAAAGGGAGATGCATTAAAAAACCTATTAAAGGCAAATATGCAAGAGATGAAGACACGAAGAGTGAAGCCAGTGGCTTTAACTTTGATTTGGAGACTGAGGGCGACTCGGAGGAGACTAGTAAAAAAGGTAGGAACAAGGCTAAGAGGAAAAGAATTATGGTGGATTCAGATATTTTGGAGTCTGAGGCTGAATCGTTCAGAGGGAAATTCATTAAAAAAGGAAAGGGAAAGATACAGGAAAGCAAATGTAGAGGAAGAAGACCAACAAGGAAAGAAATAAAGATATTACCCAAATTCTGATTGATTCTGAAGAGGAGGCAGAGGAGAATAAAAAAGATGAGGGATAGGATAAGGAGGGGGGGAGAATCTGGTCATGGGCGACATTGAGGGTTTGAACACCCAAGGTACGCAGAAAGAGGATCAAGAGGACAAAAGTGGTAAGCTTAGTGATTGTGTTGGTGAAAATGTGACTATAAAGGGTTTCTGTGAGACCTTTGGTACAATGGTGAAGGACATAGACAACTTGAAGAAAGATATGATGACTGTTAAAAGAACTATAGTTGGCGACAAACCCCTGACGAAAAATGTTAAAGAATTGGCAGTTGTAATTAATAATGCGGAAGCCATTGAAAGCATGGTGGGTACAATTATTGCCACTAAAAAAAAGGTTAAAGATATGGAAGAAAATAAGGAGGTGAAAGGGATGGAAACTGCTATGAACAATCTGGGTAGCAAAATTGATAAGATGGAACTCACTGTTAAGAAGATTGTAGAACAAAACTTCCAGATCCTCAAAGCTTCAGTGGATAACATGAACATCTTGATCAATAGATTTGAGAACAACATAGAGAAGGATGTTGACAAGGAACAACCTGACAAAAAAGGTTATGAGAAAAGGACCAGAGCCAATACTAGGATCAAGGGCGACATCAAAGGTCATGAGATGGAGGAGTTAAAGACATCATCGGATAACATGAAGCAGATGGTTGTCCATGCTAACGATATCATGAAAAGTATATAGCTGTCTCTGTCTCTGTCTCGATAGTGGTCTCATTTTTTTGTCTTTTTGTTGTCATTTTGCTTTCCAAATGCTATCTTTTTCTAGTTTTTTATGTAATTTTATGTAATGTGGGTTGTGATCCCTTTTTGTTTGGTTGGGATCTATTGTAATTTTTTAAGTGATCAGGCATGGATTTTTATAGTTCTTATGATATCTCGTGCTTTGTAAAAGGTTCAGGTTCCTTTCAAAAACCTGCTTTTACTTAATCAAAACTCTAATCCCTCTAATTGAATGCTAACCCTAACCTAACCCTAAAGTTAACTCTGACTATATAAATAGACCCTACCTACAACTTAAACCTTAATCTAACCCTAATATGAACCCTAACCCTTATTTAATTCTTATCCTAATTTAATACTAACCCTCACAATCACCATGCCTTATCCTAACCATGACACTAATTAAACCTTAACTTTAACCTTAAAATCAATCTTTCCTATATAATCCTAACCCTCACACCATGCTTTATCGTTGAACCCTAAGCCTATTTCAATACTAATGCTAAATTTAATTGTAACTAAACCCTAAATAAATTGTAATACTAACCCTAACCCTAATCAATATGTAAATCCTAACCCTAATGGTAACCATAATTATAACCTTAAACCTAACTGTAACCCAAACCATAAAACTAACCCTTATCCTAACAATGATGAAAACCCTAACTATCATTCTAATCCTAATCCTAAACCCTATCCCATTCGAACCCTAAACCTAACCATAATCCTAGGCCCTAACCCTATCCATAATCCTAACAATAACCCTAATCATGGTGTAGATCCTAACCATAACGCTAACCCTAACCATGATGTAATCACTAACATTAATCCTAACACTAATCATTAACCCTAACCCTAACCATGATATAAACCATAACCTATCTATAATACTAATGTTAACCCTAACCCTAACCTAACCTAATCATAACCCTAAACCCTAACTCTAAATATAGAGAATGGCTCTACAACTCTTAGGATGCACCAATCATGTATTAGAAAGTATTAATAATATATGAAGGGTATTAATATCTCGGTGCATCCTAAGGGATGGATACTTGTTTCCCTAAAAATAACCCTAAACCTAACCCTAACCATGATGTACACCCTAACCCTATTCATAATTCTAAGCATGATGTAAACCCTAATCCTAACCATGATGTAAATCCTACACCTAACCATAACCATAATTATAACGCTATACCTAACTATAACCCAAACCCTATACCGTAACCCAAGCAATAACCATAACCCTAACCATGATGCAAATCCTAACCATAACCATAACCATGATATAAACACTAACATTAATCCTAACTCTAACCCTTAACCCTAACCCTAACCCTAACCATGATGTAAACCCCAACCCTAGCCATAAGCCTAACCATAAATATAAACCTAAGCCTAACCATAAACCTAACCCTAACTCCAACCCCAATCATGATGTAAACCATAACCCTAACCATAATCCTAGCCATAACTCTAAACCTTAACCCTAAATTAACCATAACCATAAACCATAACCCTAACAAAAAGCTTTATCCCTAACCCTAAAACAACATAACCCTAACCCTAACTAGAAACCTATCCCTAATCTTAAGTTTAAATCCTATCCATAATCCTAAACCTAACCTTAAACCCTAACCCAAACCATAACCCTATCCCTAACCTTAATCTTAAACCCTAGCCCCAACCATAATCATCACCCTAACCCTAAGCATGATATAAATTTTATCACTAAGCCTAAGCCTAACCCTAACCATGATGTTAACGATGACCCTAACCCTAACCCTAACCCTAACTATGATGTAAACCCTATCCCTAGACATAATCCTAACTATGGCCCTAACCATAATCCTAAACCCAACCTTAACCCCAACCATGGTGTAAATAATAAACCTAACCATAACCCTAATCATAATACTTACACTAACCCTAATCATAACGCTAACCTAAACATAATCCTAAACCCTAACCCTAACAATAATCCTATCCTAAATTTAACCCTAACCCAAATTGTACTTTAAACCTTATCTATTCCTAACTTTAGTCAAGCCCAAACCCTAATCCTTATGGAACTTTAATACTAGTTTAACCATAAATTTAATAAAAATGAACCATAACCCTAATTCTAACCCTAACTTATGTTAACCCTAAACATAATTGTATCCCTAACATTAAAGTTAACCTTAACACTGGACCCTAACCCTAACCATAATCCTAACCATAATCCTAAAACAAAACCAAACCCTAACCTTGATGCTAACCCTAACCATGATATACACCCTAGCCATTATCATTACCATAACCCTAATCATAACCCTAACCATGATGTAAACCTTAACCTTGACTATAATACTAACCTTAACTCTGATCGAAAACATAACCATAGATCAAATCCTAATGCTAACCATACCCCCATTTATAATTCTAAAACTAACCCTAACTGTAATTATGCTTACCCTAACCCTACCTTTGATCTATACCCTATACATAATTGTAACGCTAACACTAAACCGCAACCATAACCCTTACCATAATCTTAAACCAAAACCAAACATTAACATTGATGCTAACCCTAACCATGATATAAGCCCTAACCATTGTCATAACCCTAACCCAAACCAGGATGTAAACCTTATCACCGACCATAACACTAACCTCAACACTAATGCTAACCATAACCATAATACTTGCCATTAAATAAAGTTTAATATATCTTAGAGTTTAGTATTCGCTTTGATCTTGCAACAAATATATATTATTAAAAATTGTCCAAATAGATATATAAAATTTCATAGATCTCCACGTAATAATATTATATATAATTTATTTTGATAAAAAGATACTATATAATAATATAATTTATTTTATATTTTCCATGTTATGCTCTACTGCCACTAGCATATGTACCTTCAATTTTAATTTAATCTATCTAAAATACGCTCACAGATATCCTTCTCGAGGTGCCTATTTTAAATCAAATGATATGTTGTCTTGTACTATAAGTCGAACCTTCTCTTTTAAATATGAAATTGAGTATATAAATATTTTTGCCACATGTAAAATGACAAATAGCTTCCACGAAACATCTTATTGTTATTGTTGAAATAACCTTCTCGAAATATCTTAAATTTGAAGTGAAAAAATTTTACTACATCAAATCGGCTTTCATATTTTTCATATGTGAAAGTCAGATATCGATTTTAAGCGAAAGTTTCAATAAAATTCACCATCTTCCATATGAGCTGCCAGCTGCTTACAATTTTGAAGGGCCTGATTCCAAGTCCTAACATAAGGACACCAATACAAACCCATATACAATCTTTTTATTCTAATACCTACTCAGAAAAGCACATCACATAAATAAAGCCTACTCTATTCTACAATTCCTTGCTTTCTTTTTCCTCCGATGTTTAAATGCACTCATGTTTGTTGTGAATAGATTGTGCCCATCTTCTGGCATGGCTTTATTCTTGAAATGACTGAAATTTAACGTTCTAGGAAAATCTGGTTTTTAAAAATATTTATATTATATATTATAAATAAATAATCTATATGTAATTTAAAAAATAATCAAATGTTAGTTAAGATGGAGGATGTTATATATGAATAGCATAAATATATTTATTAAAAAATAAATAAATATTTTTTTGTTTGAAATAAAATATCATAACTATCTATTATAGATGTGTTATTCAAACAACTATTATTGTTATAGTGAAAAATATTGTTCCTATGCATACAACTATTGAGGTAGCAATACATATGTCTTGGATGATTTCATATTAATAATTTGCCCTATCACAAATGTAAAAGGAGCACAATAAATACCTTGTATCTAAATATTTTAATGTCCAACTATTGAGGTAGGGATGCATATGCCTTGGATTATTTCATATTAATAATTTTTCAAATCATAAACGTAAAAGGAACACAATAAATACCCTATCTCTAAATGCTTTAATGTTCAACTATTGGTCCATTTGTGTTGGATATAAAAGTTAGGGAGAACAAAGACTTATGGTTACTAATAGGAATTTGGTCCATTTAAAACAATTTATATTCTACTTAAAATTATATGTTTTGACTCAGCTACTAGAGATTTTTAGATTAAGTTTTGCTCAAAATTTAAAAAGTCTTTTTTAGTACAATTAACACTAAACATGTTATTTTGTCAAATTGCAAGAAGAGTCAAACCTCCAAACCTTAGTTGTAGATAGATAAGTGTCCATTTTATATTTCTTAAAACAATAGATGTCGTACAATTTTTCATATAATAGCTACATGTTGATGAAGATAGATTCCATGATTACTAGTTCTCTCCTCTATAAAAGGATAATATTTTTAAATTGATCATCTTGAAGAAAAAAAATATTATTGAAAAAAATGATATATCGATAATACAATGTATTGACATAAACATTAATTAAACTATATTAATAATTGAAAACTATCTATATAGATATTAGAACATGAAATGCTAAAGTATAGAAAAATAAGTGTGACCAATAATAGTATAGAGCATTATGCTTGCAACTTCTGAAGAGAACTTATGTTGGGCAGGTGAGGGTGGGGTCATCAAAGATTTAGGTGGCCTGCGAGGCTAACATGGGCATTAAAATTTCCAATGTGGAAAAAGTGATGGCATCTTTCTATTTCAATTCCATCGCCAAGAATAGGTGCTACCAAAATATCATTATTGAAGATGATTCAAAAAATATCATCATGATACTACAAGGCAAGGCTAAGCCAGGTTGTTGTATGGTGGAACTTATCACCAAATACTACGGTATCATTGCCACCTTTCACCACATATGGATTCAACATACCCTTACGGAATCCAATAGGATTGCAGACAAGCTGGTGAATCTTGGTGCTTTCAATAAGGAGTTCAAAATTTGGACGACACAACACAAGTTTCCTTACAATATTTGTGCCTTGATTCTTGAAGACATTAGTCCCAATGAGACCTAAAGATTTAAAAATTGCTTTTTCTTTTATTATCTTGTCCTAGTTATACTTCAATTCTTTATTGATGTGGACTCACTCTATTAAATCTAGTGATGGCTAGATTTCCTTCAAAAATACCTTTATAATTGTAATTATCCGAAAGCTAGTTTTTGCTACCCCTTCTTTCTTCCTATTACTAGTTTCTCTTTCTTCCTATTACTAGTTTCTTTGAGAAATCAATGGTGGTGACCTTATTAAAATTGAGCTATAAAAATGTGACAATTCAAATAAAATGAAGCTCTTTGAAAGAAGGTTGCAGAAGGAAATCTAGTGTTATATGTTGAGGGCGTAAAGCGCTTCAACCTTTCTTTGTCTGAGAATCTTGCTCATTCTTGGAACAAGTGTGAAGTAGAGTGGGAAACATGAGGTTTATGGTGGCTATGAAAATACCTTGGAAATAAAAAGGTGTCAATGTTGACCTAAGTAAACATATGGTGTCCTAAGGGGAGATATGGTGTCCTGAGGGGCCATGTCATGTACTAGGATGTCAAAAGGGGTCATATAGTGTCTTAAGGGGCCATATGGTATCATTAGGGATCATATGGGGTCCTAAGGGACATATGGTGTTGTTAGGAGTCATATGGGGTCCTAAGGGGTCACATGGTGAATTGTTGAGGGTCATATGGCATCCTAAGGGCCCACACATGTGTTAGAGAATCATATGACCCCTTAGGACACCATATAACTCATTAGAACATCATATTTTCTGAAGGGGTCATATAGTGTCCTAAGGGGTCATATGGTGTCCTAAGGGGTTATGTCATTTACTAGGATGTTAAAAGGAGTCATATGGTATCCTAAAGGGTCATATAGTGTCTTAAGGGGCCATATGGTGTCATTAGAGGTCATATAGGGTCCTCAAGGGCCACACATGTGTTAGAAAATGATATCACCCCTTCGAACACCATATGATCCGTTAGGACATCTTATTGTCCTAAGGGGTCATATGTTGTCCTAAGGGATCATATGGTGTCCTAAGAGGTCATGTGATGTACTAAGATGTTAAAAGGGGTCATATTTTATCCTAAGGGGTCTTATGGTATCCTAAGGGGTCTTATGGTATCCTAAGGGGTCATATGGTGTCGTTAGGGGTCATATGGAGTCTTAAGGGATCATATGGTGTCATTAAGGGTCATATGGGGTCCTAAGGGATCATATAGTATCGTTAGGGGTCATATAGGGTCCTAAGGGGCCACACATGTATTAGAACACTATATGACCCCTTTGGACACCATATGACTCCTTAGGACATCATATTGTCCTAAGGGGTTATATGGTGTCCTAAGGGCTTATGTCATGTACTAGAATGTTAAAAGGGGTCATATGGTTCCTTAAGGGGTCATATAGTATCCTAAGGGCTCATATGGTGTGCTGATGAGTTATATAGTATTGTAAGGGGTCATATGGTGTTTTGAGGGGTCATATAGAGTCCTAAGGGGTCATATGGTGTCGTTAGGAATTATATGGTGTTCTAAAGGGCCACACATTTCTTAGAATTCCATATGATCCCTTAGAACACCATATGACCCTTTAGGACATCATGTTGTCCTAAGGGGTCATATCATGTACTAATGGGTCATATGGTGTCATTAGGGGTAATATGGCATCCTAAGGGGGCATACATGTGTTAGAACACCATATGACCTCTAGGGACACCATATGACCCATTAGAAAATGATATTGTCCTAAGAGGTCATGTGGTGTCCTAAGGGGTCATATGTTGTCTTAAGGGGTCATTTCGTGTACTAGGATTTTAAAAGTTGTCATATGGTGTTCTCAGGGGTCATATGTTGTCCTAAGGGGTCATGTGGTGTTCTAAGGGCTCATATGGGGTCCTCAAGGGCCACACATGTGTTAGAACACTATATGACCCCTTAGGACACCATAAGAGAAAGAGAGAGAGAGAGAGAGAGAGAGAGAGAGAGAGAGAGAGAGAGAGAGAGAGAGAGAGAGAGAGAGAGTATTTAAAAGGCTAAAATGGGACAAAGGCAGAGAGGAACTAAAAGGAATTAAGAGAGAGAGAGAGAGATACAATCTACAAAGATATTGAGAGATTGAGAGATGATATATATGTACATGTATTTTTCATACATATATATATACATATACACATAGACATGTTATATACATATGTATACACATACTATACACACACACACACACACACACACACACACACACACACACACACACACACACACACACACACACACACACATATTGGTATGTTTTTATGCACACATAACCTCCACGAGTTTTTAGAGCTAAAAATCATGATTAAGATTTTATATTTAAAAAAAAAACCATTTGTGCTTTTATTATTAAAAAAACTGATCATGTTTAGGCTTGTTAATAGCCTTGGATGACAATGCAGGGGCTTGGGAGTTTGATTTCCTTCCATATTCCTCCCTTTCTAAGTGTTTTGTTTTATGAAATTGGCTTCTCAACTTCCTCGTCATCAGGTTTATACATCTAATAGACATTTGTAAAATTACCACCATAATTTCAAACCTCTTTTGAGATTTCTAACTATATAAGTATTTCTATAACATTAATGTACTAAACATTAAATTTTGTACTAGTGTCTCCAGAGTTCTCAAAGACATATGTTTACCATTTTTTTAATAACTTTTAATCTAGTTATCCAGATTTTAAAATATATATATTATTGTAGTGCACTTGATTCTTTACATTTTTTGAAAAAATAATTTTATTTTCAATTATTTTGATGCAAGTTATGCTTCACACACGAAGAGGCATCTAATTTGTAGAATGTGCCCATTTTGAAAAATCCTTAAAAACAATACTCAACAAAAAATTACAAAAAAGTACACATATTCTAGTACCCACTCTTAACTAGCTTTCTACCAAATGATTTTTCAAAATATTAAATCTAATTATGACTTTTTTGTTGCGCATGCCAAACACTATGTTATGTTTTTCAGAAAAAATTAGGCACTGTTTTTCATGAATGAAAGATTTGAACCTCTCAATCTTATCTATTTAAAAAAAACTTTAGTCGTTTATAAACTAGATTCAGAACACTACAATTATTATTCTTTTTGCATCTTCTAATTTTGAGTGCATGACTCTCAAATTGGTATTCCAACATTAGGTTTACTTGATTTTAGAAAAAAATGTGTCCACTTATACCCCCCTTTTTGTACACCATCTTGGTGCACTTACCCATCTGGACCTGGGGCCTTTTCATGAGGAAAGGAAAAGATAACCCCTTTTATTTCTTGGAATGTGAAAGGTTTAACAATCAGTCATTATCTTCTTGTGATATTAAAGCTATAATGTTTTGAAGAATATCCTCCTCTTCAACATGTGAGTGGGATCGTTGAGATGGTTTGGATAAGAGGCTTTAAAATAAATTGACTTCCTCTTGTTCAATACCTTCCTTGTCATGAATGGTCCAACTTGTGGATATTTCCTTAATTGAGAAGATATGATTTCTCTATTTTTATCTAAGTCAATACATGGAAGAATTTAGTATTTTTATCTCCCTCTTGAGGCCACAGTTCCCAAGGTTTTTGTCTCTAATAGATTTCTTCCTTTGCAAGATGTGTTGACCATTCTTTTTGTTTCTGTTGGTGGAAGGTTGACTCGTCTAGGTTGTTAGTAATAATACACTGATTTGTTTCCTCTAGTTCTCTCTATACCTTCTCCTTTTCCTTGAAAATGTTTCTAAAGACATGTTTGTTTCATAACTTAATATTTTTCCTTACATATTGAATTTTACTACATACTTGAAACATTTGAGAACCTTAGATGAAAGGACTAGAGGCCCACTACTATTGTAGGAGGAGGGGGATCTTTTTGTGTCTAAACCACATGGACTCAAATTTGAAAGAGGCGGATTATTTTTTATCGATTCCATTTTTCATAATAGATAATGAAATGATATAACGATTACAGTGAGATAATGGAACAATTTATATATGTATATTTAACTTTTCAAGGAACTAGTTGGGAGTCAATAAAAATCTATCCAATCCTTTTTCAATTTGTAGAAAGTCATTTCTATGGTTTGTACAAGTATATTTTCCAGTTTTATGAGCTAGATCTCAAGGGAATTGTCATTTATAGAAGAAACAAAGTCCCCCATAACTTTCTATGGTAGGAGGATACCCCCTTCTATTCTTCTAGCGAGACTAGTGCATTAAAAACTCTTGCTAAATTTATTTTTTATCTATTGATTCTTAAATCAATTATACCCCCCCGAGACTCTATTTGTTTACTATTAATGTGGGACAATAAACATTGAGAATCAAGAATGTATTGTCGAAGTAGACTACCTTTTTCATAAACCAATTCTTTGAATCATAGTCTCCTCTAATTACATTTGAGAACTGTTCTAGAGGATTACAAGCCCTCTGGAAGAACCTTGAGCTGGTAAAAATGCATACTTCCATTGATTCCAATGGTTAAAGGCTCAATAATTCAAGTTAAAAGCCAATTAAGATTCTTGGAGGAAGACTATATCAGCCCCACAAGCATTAATTTGATGCTTGATGGGGCTTCTCTTGTTAGGGGAATTGATGCCCCTAATATTTTGTGATAGGAACTTCATAATTTATGAGAAGAGTAGAATGCTCTCCTCAGTCTAACTTTCTTCCCTTTTTGTCATAATAAGTTATAAGTAATTGATTGGCCAATCCCCTAGAAATGTTCACTCATGTTTCAACATGTTATATTTATACTAAGTAACTAATAACTTTTATATTCATATATAATTCATTATAAATATTTAGAATTGTTTTGATTCTTTTGATTCTTTATTTTATTTCATTTTATACCCAATGCAAACTTCATACCTAAAACTTTACATTTAGACACCCTTTTTTTATATAATTTTTTTAATCATGGTTATTATCTCAATCATGATAATTATTTAGTGGTCACTAATATAGGTTAAAGGATAGAGTTTTATTGAATATTCCCCATAGCACAATCACTATATCAAAATTAGCACCAATTCCATAGGCAACAAACTATACATAATAGTGATTTACTGATGGAAAGGTATTTTGTAAATATATTTGCATATTTATTTTTAATAATTTTTCTATTTTTTCATTTTTAAAGATAAATAACTTTTTACCTCCTCTTATTCTATGTATATCATGGATACAATCAATTAGTGGGGGTATATAATGTCACCAACACACTTGTATTGATTTTTTAGACTATAAATTTTAACTATATAGACACTCATAATTTTACCTTAATAGATATTTGATACACTTAGATACTCACACAAAATAAACTTGTATTACATATTATTGCCATAAAGTATGATATATATAAATTGATGGAGTAGATCAGAGTATTACCATGTTGTAGACCACATTATTCCAAATCAACACAGAAAATTATATAGTAGTATGACATATGTTATATCACTATACTATGTACCTATTGAAATAAAAATTATCATCATTAAATTAAATTTTATCATGCTACAACCAGAAAATATTTTATCATGCCACATTTTATACAAGAAAAATTTGGAATCCTTCTATCTCTACTTCTCTTTTCTTATAGAGAAGTGATTTGATTTAAAAAATTTCATATTATCACATTTATGATGGAACCTGGTAATTATATATCCTTTTCTATTTTATATCACCCTATCAAATATTTTTATCAAGGAGAGGAGTTTACAAAGAATTAAATCATGATCCTTTACTTTATATGGAATTTATACCCTTATAATGTAAATGAATATATTTATTTTCCATGTTCATTTAGAATGTTTTTACGCTTTGAAACATATATTCATTCTCAATTCACATTTACCTCAAAGTAGAGTAAATTTTTAATTGTGAAAATTTAATAGCCATGCCAATTTCTATTGGTTTTAGTATCATTTTCATGAAATGACGCAATATGATTACGTATAAACAAGTTGAAAAATATTGTGTAAAAGTTCACTCAATTCTTAATATGTATCCTCCATTTCCTACCACATAAAACATACTCTAACACATTTGATCTTATACTAGCCCCTTCCATACTTATTTACACACATTTTCTCTAATTAGTAGCCAATAATTTTATGTGCCTATTTTTTTATTAGATGCTTCGCATTTACCTTCATGGGTCAAATTTTTTATGGTCAAGTTTGACCTTGAGGAGGTAGAGATCCACCCCAAAATCAATTTGTTATAACTCGAACTCTATGTTTCTCACCCCTTTTCAATAGCCATTATGAAATGGATTGGTACATATTTAAGTGACTTTTTTATGTCAAGGTATTTACAAAAGTATAATATATGATTAATTAAGTGATAGAACAAGGAAAAATCATCTTAGGATATTTTCAATTCACATCTTAAAAGGAACTTATTGTATTAAATTTTCATGTTATCTATTTTCTTGCCTAGGAGAATTATCTTTGAATGATTACCTAAGGCATTAAAGCTAGTGTAACAAGTGGTTGATCTACTAGATCTTGATCATATAAATCAAGTTACACAAATGTATTTTAAATATTATCATTTCTATGCACATTTAGATACATTGGAGGTTATAATAAATAGGTTGGAAAAGTTTGTAATCTACTAGTTAGAATATTTTCAGCCAATCTTAATTCCATAATAGTAAACATACTAGAGACATTTTTTTAAATATTAGTGAATAGAATTTGTATGACAACAATATTAATTTTCAATTATATTCCTAAAACTAAATATCCTTTCATTCTACACTTAATTAACTTAGATTTGTTATATTATTGTTGTTTATATAGATTTATTAACATAATTAATATATAAAAATTGTTTTGACACATGAAATAATATAATTTAATTCAATACTTGAATAAATTAGTCAAACCTTCTTATTTAAATATGAAATTGAATATAAAAATGTCCTTATATTTTGACAAATTACTTCCTTGAAACGCCTTATTTTTAAAAGTTTCGACAGCTTCCTTGAAACACCTTATTTTTAAAGTTTGAACAGCTTCGTTGAAACACCTTGTTTTTAAAGTTTGAACACCTTCCTCGAAACACATTATTTTGTGAAGTCAAAAAATTTCAATTGAAATAGCAACATGAACGATAAAAAGGGTTTCCTTTTGCTCAGTCAAATAACCTTTCAGTCTGTCAATGATAGATATACCGTTAAAGGAAAAGTTTCATTAATTTCACCTTCTCTGCGATGCCATAAGACTTTGACTGCATCATTTCTGAAGAAAAAGCTATTATTAACATTGTTGTAAATGATGGCTCCCATTATAAATGGACCTTAGTATTGCAATGTATTCATCTCCAATCCGATTGAAATGTAAAGATTTTCCTCTGCAACTGGTTTAGTAAATGCTCTCGGTGTTTAATATGGGGAGTTTATGGGCATAAAAACTAAGCGCACTTCTTATCGTCCTTTTTTTTTTCCTATTTATTGTCCATTTTTCCGTTCGATGTAACCTCCCACATCCTCCCAAAACCAGTAATCTGCTTAGAGGTATGGAGTAGTTAGCTGTTGATCCAAGCTATGGGGGTGGACGTTTTCTCAGGACAGAAGTTGGCCTTAAGCTCGACCATAATGTTCAGGTGCCTCCTTCCCATTTTTAGCGTTGGCCTTAGTTAACATTCATTTTTCTTGTCTAATTTGGGTAATCTCAGCTAAAGGCACGCCAAACAAATAAACCCTCTTCTTTTCTTCAATTCCTTGTACTTATATTCAGCATTAATGGTGAATATAAGTACAGCCATTTGTGTCATGGTTTATGCTCGAAATCACTGTAGGTTTGTGATCGGTTCTTGACGATTTAAAATTTGATTAACTAAAGGTTTGAAATATACAATGAGAACTATTTCAATTGAAAATCTTGAAGAAAATATAATATTGTTTGAAGAAAAATGATATATCAATAATAAAGTGTATAGACGTAAGAATAATCAATTTATATCGATGATTGACAGCTTTCAGTTTCTGATAATCTTATAAATAAGAGAATAAAGGTCTATGTTTGGAGAAGAAGAATGATTCTCTTGGATGGTTTTACATTGGAAAAATCTTATATTTTATTTAAAAAATAAAAATCAATCAATATTATGGTGGGTTGAGCTCTATCTCAAGGTCAGGTCCACTTAGAATTGTCTTATACCCATATAAATGATCTTATATTTTTAATTTTCTAATTTACATCTATTTTTTTTTGTCATTTAAACTAATGATGTTTAAAAATATTTTTTTTGGACTCTTTTGTATATTAGTAGAGAACTCTTTCACTTAAATCAACATTTAGAAAACTCTCTTTCACTTAAATAAACATTTCGAAAACTTACTACATGACGATAGGATTAAAAAAATTCAAAGTTTCTTTTCATTTAAACTCGTAAACACTTTAGTGTGAGGAATACTTATGACTAGATGATTCTATCTATTACTTCATTAATGAAACTGTACCCAGTTTTCTCATATGATAGTAAATTAGTGTAGCATGTATCGTGATTAGATTAGGTAAGCTGAACCAAGGGCTTGATCCCATTACAAAACAACTGTTAAGGTATAGGGGGCTAGAGGAAAAGGCTAAGAACCAAGAGAAACAAAAAAAGTCTCACAAGGAGTGAGACAAGAACTTGCAAACAATTAATTTAGTATATTTTTTAATTAAATAAAGGATTTGATTCCATGCGTTGTGTGCACCATGTTAGGTATACTATTTAATTTATTTTCAATCTTCAACAATGAAGGAATTGCCTAAATTCACTATTTTTTTTTTTGAATAAAATCCCACAAGAGGATGGAATATTTACCAATATTTGAAAAAAAAAAATTAATAGTTTTTAAATTTATAGTAAATTCTTTATCAATAATTTACATTAAGATATGTTATAATAGTAAGCTAAGAGTGATTGATTGACCAATTGCCCAAATATATTCACTTATGTTTCAATTATATGTAATATTTATACACATTACTTTGAATTAATACCTTTTATATGCTTAAATGGTTCATTTAAATATTTACATATATTATTGATTCTTTTCTATTTGATTTATTCTATGTCTAATGCATATTTCTCACCTAAACTTTTACTCTTAGATATCATTTTAAATATAAATTTTCTAATCATGGATATATCAAAGAATCTGGTATATCACTTTAAGACAAAGCATGTTTCTATTAAGTAAAATTTCTAGAAAGAGAATGTTGAAGCAAATGAAGTGAGATTGGTTAATGTGAATACTAAAGAGAAAATTGCAGATATCTTTACAAAGCCTTTGCCCAAGGAAACATTTGAATATCTCAAAGAGTAGCTTGGGGTTATTTTCCCACTGACAGAGACTTGAATAATGAAGGATTGCATCAAACCAATTGGGACTAACAAAAAAATATTTTTCCGACTTTGATGAAGGAGAGCTAATGCTCAGGGGGAGTAGTTAGTTGTATGTTATGTTTTTATTCTTAACTGCTTTGGAATTTGATGTCAAAGAGGGAGAGATATCTATGGAAAAACATTGTACTTCGAGGAGAGATGTATTTTTGGTTTTGGTTATATGGTTTCTATTTTTGCATAGAACTTTGTATTGATCTATTTTGGGATATTGTTGATTTTTGGAATTTTGTTTTTGGCACTTAGATATTTTTCCCATCTAGTGTTGCCAATAATGCCAAAGGGGGAGATTGTTGGTATTATGGATGACTTCGTCATGTGTTGCAATGGTTTTGTCATTGATGTCAACACTTATCCTTCTGGAGGTCTACTTTGTTGATTTGGCACTCTGGTTATATTGGTTTGTTGTTAAATCAACACATTGTGTTCACCAACATGGTTAGTGGTTTATGCATAGTCACTGACATATGTTCAGCACCAGGATATATGATTCACCGGCACTGGTGATAACTTGTTATCATCTGGAGATCATTTGGTTATGTCGAAGACATGGATTGGATGTTTGGATTTGGTATTTTGCTTATTGGACTAATCGGGTTCACATATTTGCCTTTACAGGGAAATAAGTCTAGGTTATGGACTGGTACAAGATTTCACGTTCCTTATCAGCATGACACATTTTGGAAATGGTCTATTGATTGGATAATGTGTAAATGTATTGAGATGACATATTGTATCACATCAAGACTTATTTTGTAGTTGATTTAATTGTAATATCTTTAGTGAGTCAACCTAATGTTGAGGTCTTAGGTTTTCTATAAATGATTGTAAGATCTTATTGAAGATCAGATATTATGAGTGTGTGTGAATATTGAAGAGTGAAAATAAGCAGATCCTTGTGTGAATCACACAGATATTATCTGAAGGTTGAAGGAAGGTTATGAAGGTGTTTGGCACTCATAGTCAGAGCTTAAAAAGGTACTGAATCCAACATTTTAAATGCTATTCTGAAGTTGTACATTGTTATTGGATTTAACCATCCAATTGTAGTCAGTGTGACTCCTATTTTGTGATTGAGTTGGCCTTTCTGCATGTGCAGACCCCATTTGTATGCACTTACTATCTACAGTAGTATCAAATGATTGTGAGTAAGGTTTCCCACCATGGCTTTTCCCCTTACAAGGTTTCCACATCAAAATATTTGTGTCATGTGCTGTGGATGTTGTTTATCTTTCTATTTCATGCATTAAGTTATATCGGTACTGCTATAACATTAACTTATTTTACTAGCATTAAAGTTTGTTTTACCGGCACTGAGTTTTAAGTTTGAAGAATATGGTTTGTGTTATAATTTATTGACAACTGGTTCACAGCTAATTAACCCCACCCCCCTCTTAATTTTCCTTCCTGGTTCCAAACATGATGTTATCCCCAACATTTTGAATGCAAATTAGAACAAATCCTTATCAACTATTCCTTCCTCTAAAGAGGTCAAGAAGGTGATGTTCTCTTTTCAAGGTAATAAAGCCGCAAGCCTAGATGGATTTCACATATTTTCTTTCAATTTTTTTTGTGATATTGTTGAGGAGGATGTTGTTAGTGGGGTTAAGGAATTCTTTGGATCAAGGAGACTTTTAATGGAAATTAATTCCAGCTTCATTGGTCTTATCCCTAAGTTCCTAGGGCCAAATGTCATAGATGATTTTAGACCCATCTTTCTCTGCAATGCTTTCTACAAGATCATTTCCAAGGTCTTGACTTCTAGATTGTTGATTATCCTCCCACTTTTAATCTCTCCCCAAAATAGTGGTTTTGTCCCAAGAAAATAAATCCTTGACTCCATTATCATTGTGCACGAGTATGTCCATTCTATGGAAGTGTCCAAAAAGTAAGGATTTATTCTTAAGCTCTATTTATCTAAGGCATAAGACAAAGTGGATTAGACTTTTTCCCTTAAAGTGTTGAAGGCCTTTGGATTTGTGGATAGATTTCTTCAACTTATCAACTAGCTCAACTCTTCCTCTTCCTCCTCTGTTATTGTTAATGGTTCCCCCTCTCACTTTTTTAAGGCTTCCAAGGGACTAAGACAAGATGATCCAATATCTCCATTCCTTTTTATTTTGATGGCGGATTGTCTGGGAAGGTATTTGAAGAAGTTAGTGAATGAAGGTAGTTTGAAAGGTTTGAAGACTTCCTTAACCCCTCTAGTTTGTATTGGAGTTGAGGACAAATATGATCTATAGCTCCCAAAGATCACCTACATGCAAGCCTGCCACAGAAGGAGAGAAGCAAAAAACCTATGGAGGCCAGAATTCAGAAATCCAGACAAGAGGAGTGATATTGATTGTGAAATAAGAATGCAATTCAATAATTATAGTTGTTATGAAAATACAAAGAGAGAATCATTTCTAAAGGATATTGAAAACCCTAAAGGTGAAAACCCTAAAGAATTATAAGATTCCTAATTTTAGCTTAAGCATAGAGTATAATAGACTAATAATTAAATAAATAATTATTAGCTAATAAAAGATAACTCCAACACCCCCCCTTAATATTAACTTACGGAGTAGTTAAAAAACAACTAAGGACTAAAAAAATATGTTAAAAATGGAGGAAAGCAACAATGGGTCTCGACAACTAGGCCTGATGAGGTACCCAAGTACAATAAAATCTTTGTAAGTGGAGAAAAAAAAGAAAACCATGTGGGAACAAAACTCCTCTCCAAGAAGAGATGAAAGTTCAAGTGAAGGACTAAAACACCCCCAAACAAGAGTGTTCTAGAAGATAGGAACAAAAAGAAGAGAATGAAAAACACCATTGAAGCATGAAATAGTTGCAAACACTGTCAAAGAGTAATTTTTGATCTAAAGAACCTCCACTGAAATAGAGCATGACCAGGTAGAGAAGACTGTAATCTGCATGAGTGCCCTCAAATGACACTACTCGAACTAGATGGTAAACAAAGACAAACAACTAAACTCGAAGATACAAATGGCATAAAACACAAAAGCCTGAAGAGCTGATCAATCAAACCAAAGAAGAATTTGAACAACATGACAAACCTCCACATAATGTTGAAAAATGAGAGGGACATGATCACTCAAAATAACAACCAACAAGAACTGCATGACGAAGAACCTGGAACAATGAAGGTGTAGATAAAGTACATGGTGTCATGGAAGGAACACTCACTTGACACACATCATAAGGCTAATGTCATGGAAGGAACACTCACATTCCAAAGGTAGATGGAAAGCAAGGACAAACATCAACCCCCCCATGGCACTTTATAAGTAGTGCATGTACAATAAGGCACAAGATGTGGAAGATCCCAAGTATACAATGCATGATGGAACTTTATCTCAGTGCATTTGGATAAATAAAATGCAAAAATGACCAGAAGAAACAAAAGACTAGAAACAGAAAGAACAACCAAAGACAAGACATCCTACTCAAAGAAAGAGATCCTAAGACCTGAAACATCCAAGATATTCACCAAAGTGCTGAAAATAAAAAATATAAATAAAATATTCATGGAGAAAAATATGGAAAGAAAACTCATATGAATGGAAAGAACATAGAACAAGTTTTCCAGTGATATAAATTTTTCAAAAAATGGAGTTTGGATGCTCAAGTTATGTCTCCCGGAGTGCAAAACTGAACCTCTGTCTTTGACAGCAAAAAATTCCATCAAAAAAGAAAAATCAAAATTTAAAACCTCTAGATTTGGATCAAGCTCAGAAAGAGCTTTCGGACAATATAAGGTTTTTGAAAAAGCGCCTCCGTATGACGCATTTGCAGGTACTGTTGTAAGGATTTTTGTGCCTCGAAAATGTGCCAATAAAAAATTATGCCCCACATATCCCTATCATAGTAAATAGGCAAATTATATATCAAAATTCATGGAATTAGCCTTTTGAATCCTATTGAGAGCCCTTTTTGGCACCAAAATGTACCAAAAAATCAGCTACCCCCAGAAATAGAAAAAAACAACTCCACAAACCCCCGAATATACAGATCTGAAGAAGAAGGCCCCAAAACTCTCATGAAGAGAACATGGGCATGCAGATCTAGAGCTCTAATACCATATTGGATTTGAGGAAAAATAAACTCTACAGGTCCCAAAGATCACCTGCATGCAAACCTATTAGAGAAGGAGAGAAGCAAAAAAGCTATGGAGGCCAGAATTCAGAAATCTAGAAAAGAGGAGTCATATTGATTATGCAACAAGAATGTAATTCAATAATTACACTTGTTATGAAAATACAAAGAGAGAATCCTTATTAAAGGATACTCGAAACTCTAAAGGTGAAAACCCTAAAGAATTATAAGATTCCTAAGTTTAGCTTAAGCATAGAGTATAATAGACTAATAATTAAATAAATAATTATTAGCTAATAAAAGATAACTCAACAATTTGTTCTCATCAACAATTTGTTGATGATACCATTTTGATGGGAATTTCTTTCATTGGGAAAGTAAACATGTTTAAACAGGCTCCTTATTTGTATGAGAAGGTGTCAGGACAAAAAGTTAAATTGCAGAAGAGTTATCTTTTCTTCTTCAATACCATAGATGAGAGGCAGAAGAAGATTGTTGCCATCCTAAACTACCCTATTGGAGCTCTCCCCTCTTCTTATCTTGGCCTTCATTTATGTTTTAAACTGTCTGATGCATTTTGGAATTCTCTTATTGATAGGTTCAATATGAAACTAGCTGGATGGAAGGGAGCTCTCCTTAGCCAAGCGGGGAAGGTCCAACTTCTTAAGTCCTCCCTTTAGAACCTACCAGTTTATGCTCTCAGTTTATTCAAAACTCCTTCAAAGTCTGTTGATATCATTGAGAATTTTCATAAACGTTTCCTATGATTTGGAGTAGAAGAAAGAAAAAGGATGTCGCTAATTGCTTGGGAAGCTCTGTGTAGGCCGAAAAATTTGGGAGGCCTTAGTCTAAGGAGCATTAAAAATTTCAATAGAGCTCTCCTAGCCAAATAGATATGGAGATCTTTTTCTAATTTGAGGGAATGGAACTCTATATGGCACATCAAATACTTGTCCTTTGTTGGTTCTCTAAATGGCTTTTTTCAAACCAAAAATCTCCTTGCACGTTCTTCTTTATGGAATGATGTCATCAAAGACAGGGAGGTGGTTGCGAGGGGTGCTAGCTGGAGAATTGGGGATGGCAGTTTGACCCTATTTTGGGAAGATAACTATCTTTTTTAGGAGCCTCTTCACAATGTTCCCTCTTTCCTCCCTTTTATGGAATACTGTAAGAACAAATTTGATCACCTTGTTGGTGATTACTAGAAGGAAGGATGGTGGGTGAATCTTGGTTTTGTCAATGATTCTCTCCACCCCATCAAATTAGCCCTCAATTCTATTGTTTTGAATCTTTTTAGTGGAGAAGATTGTCTTGTCTGGAGCTTGAGTCCTTCTAGGACATCTTATTCAGTTTCCTTGGTTGTGTCTCTCTTCTTAGTCTAATTCCCCACCTCCCTTATGGGCTAAGGCATGGGTGTCTAATACTTTTCAAAATATTGACATCTTTTTTTGGATTCTATTGTAGAATAAATTGTTGACTGTGGACAAATTATGTAAAAGAGGCTTCTCTTTTCCTAACAGGTGTTTTATTTGTATAGCTGAGGTAGAATCCTTATCTCACATTTTTCTTCATTTCTCCTACACTTGGGATATTCAAGATCAGGTTCTAAAGAGGTGGAATTTATCTTGCGTTTTCCCCGAGTCTATTCATGACTTTTACTGCTAATGGATCTTTCCTTCAACCAACTAGATTATCCAATTATTATGGTCATTTCTATTTCCTCACGTGATGTGGGGAACTTGGAAAGAAAGAAACAATAAAATTTTCAAAGGCATTATTCTTCCAGCTAATATTGTTTTCAAAAAGATCCTAAGGGCCATTGAAGAGAATATGAATGTTTTAAATGATCAACTTAAGATGAAGTAGAAACAAATTTTTCAAGCCTATGACTATGAGACATCTAAAAGATTGTGCAATTAAAAATATATAGCTCTAAATCCACTAAGCTTGCTAAGAATTCTAGGGAGGGAGTGTTCTGGTGCTATCCCCCTAAGGGATGAATTAAAATTAACTTTGATGAGACAGCCAAGGGAAATCCGGGGCTAGCTGGGTGTGGGGGAGTGATAAGGGATGAGAATGGAAATTTTTTAGTAGTGGTGGCATTCCCCTTGGGCAACCAGACCAACCACCTTGCTAAATCCATTGGGGCCTATCAGACATTCTTGCTTGCCCTTCAAATTAATGGTAAAGTTATTTGGATTGAAGGGGATTTGAACATTATCATCCAATTTCTTAAGGGGAAAAATAAGGATTCATGGACCATCAAAAATTGGATTTATTTATTGAAAGAGATAATCCACTCCTTTGAAATTTTTTTTATACCCCATTCTTAAAGGGAAGCTAACACCGTGGTGGAGTTTTTTGCCAACAAAGGTGTGATAGCCAACGAGAGGATGATATAGAACTTAGAGGACAGCCTAGAGGATGATGTCAGAGCTCTCCTTTGATACGATAGATCACATGATATACATGGTGGCTCTCCATGAAATTTTTATTTTCAATGATAAATAAAACAATTATTACTATTCATGGTTGATACCATGGTGAGGTTGGAGGTGGATTGCTTCATTATTTCTCGCACGCTTTTTGGGTCTTTTGTGAGCTCTTCTAGCTTTTAATCTGCCTGTAAGTGTTGCTTAACCATTCAAAACCTAAGAACTTTGCAAATGCTAAAATGGGTGGTGATAGGTGTCATGCTGAGCCTATGGATTGTGAAGGCCTAAGGACCAACCAAACTATTTGGAGAATTTTGGAAAAGGGGGAGCTTACACCCTATATACAAAAATAGCATGTATAGGATCCTAAAGTGTCTAGGATTTTTGCCAGAGGATGGAAAGATGGAAAACTTTCCGTATTTGGAAGGGTTGTGGCAGTGGATGAGAACCTTATTACAGAGGCTACTAGGCTCCCTACAAAGGGTCTCAAATTTTATAGAGAGAAAATATTTGGACTCGACGATGAAGAAATTCTCCAAAAATAATAAAGAAAGGAAATTTCTTTTGAAGAAAAATAAAAGTTGCTATGCTGCGGATACCATTAAACTGATTTGGAGGGAGGCTATGAAGGTGTTAATGGAATACATTACCATGGAGGGTCGGTACTCACGGGTCTTCAATCATCATTTTGTTCCGCTTAATCACTTTAGACACAAGGTTAGGGTCTCTTTTCCTTTCTATCTTCTTTCATCCCTTAATGCTTTCTTTTCTGAGAATAGAGAAAATCCTACTGCTAACCCTATCCTTCAAGAGGGTCTTTGCTTATTATTTATGAACATTTTAAGGCCATTTTTTCTAAACCTGATTCCCCCCTCATTCTATTTCAGAGGATGTAGAGTAAAAAACCCACAGTTCTAATGATGTTGACTGGAACACGGACATGGAGGATGAGTGCCCTGTTCCCCCTCATGGTGGGAAAGGGAATAATATTGACTTAGATTTGGACCCCTCCTCTACCTCAGGTATTAAGATTTCTTTTAAGAAGTTAAAAGGTCATCATATGCCTAAGGTCAAGGCTCCTTGCTTAGAGGAACATTAATTTGTGCATGATTATAAACCTCCCCAGATTCCCCTGCATTCACTCAACTCTTACCCTTCTACAGATAGGGAGAATAGACCTTGGTTCCACAACCAGCTTGACCTAGACACTCCCCTACTTTATTTGGACAAAGAGTTCCCTACTAATATCTTGGCTATTGCTAGAAATGGGGCGATGGATTCTTTTTGGATAATGAAGTGGGCTTTCCATGAGATCAAGAATCTCAATATAAAATAGAGGGCCATTAGAAGCAAAGTGGAAAGGCTGGAAACTAGAAGCGAGGGATTCATTATAGATAGAGTTCCAAGGGTAAAAACGTTTGGACGGAAGAGGAAAAGATTTTAGTTATTGAGTGTCTCACTAGAATAATTGAGCCCTTAACAACTTGAAAAAGGACTATGAGAGTAAGATTGCAGTCATGGAGAAGAAGATTAAAAGTATCAAAGAGTCTCTCCACACTATTATGTCCCATATTCATAGTGTTATTAAGACCACCATTGATAGCATGAATACTGTGGTTATGACTATGGACAAGGGATATCAAAGAAACTTAGTCATGGAACTGGACTTGGGAAAGGAAAAAGGAAATGATGAGTTAGAGGGTCCAAGCAAGAGAACGCGGGGCAATTTAAAGAGAAAATTTGAAAACCCCTACAGGAGATCCAGGAATTCAAAAAAGTGGCTCAAAACATGGATTAGCTAGAGGGAGAGGTTGTTGACACTCTTAATACTTTCGCCTAGTTGTCTTTGGATTTTGTGTGATTTTTTGCAGGTTTCTTGTTATTGTTGGGATCCCTTTTTCTTTTTCTTTTTTTCTCTTTTGCCAGAATTTTGCTTAATTTTTATGCTTTGCATGTTTTGTCTTGGTGATTGACCTTTTGTAAATGGTTTCGGGTCACTTCAAAACCTGTTTTTAATCATAATCAAAAACCTTGAATGAGTATATCATAGTACTACCATGTTGTAGAGTGCATTATTGCAAATCAATATAAAAAATTACATAGTAGTATCACATATTTATATCACTTTAGTATACCTAATTAAGCAAAATTTACTTTCATTAAATGAATTTTTTTATGCTATAACCAGGTAATATGTTATCATACCAAAATTTGTAAGCCTTCTATCTCTACATCTCATTTCTCATAAACAAATGATTTGACTTAAAATTCCTATTTTCACTTTTATGATAGAATATAGTAATAATTATATATCATTTTTATTTTATATTTCCCTATAGAATACTTCTTCCAAGGAGAGGAACAAACAAAGAATTAACTCATGGTCCTTTACTTTAGATGGAATCAATACCCTTTTAAGGTAATTAAATATATTTATTTTTCATGTTCATTTAGAATTTTCATATCCTTTGAAATATATATTAATTCTCAATTTACATCTACCTCAAAGTGGAGTGAAATTTTAATTGTGAAATGTTTATAGCCATGCCAATTTCTACTAGTTTTAGGATCATTTTCATGAAATGATTTGATATAATTATGTATAAGAAAGTCCAAATCTCTTGTGTAAATTTTAATTTACTTCTTGATATGCATCTCTTTCTATTTTCTACCACTTAAAACATATTCTAATACATTTGATCTTTATCCTATCCCCTTTCACACTCATTTCCACATATTTTCCCTAATTACTAGCTGATGTATTTATGCATCTATTTTTTATCACATGACTTAAATTTCCCTTCTTGGGTCAATATCTCTATTGTCAAGTTTGACCTTCAATGACTAGATATTCACTCCAAATTGAAACTTTGGTAACTCAATTCTATGTTTCTCAACCTTTTTCACTAGCCATTATAAGTTTCCTTGATACATATTTATATGACTTTTTAGTTCATGGTATTTAGAAAAAAATAATATACAATTAATTAAATGATTGAACAAGGAATGATCATCTTAGGATATTTTAATTTTGAATCTTAAAAGGAACTTATTACATTAAACTTGCATTATGTCTATTTACATGCCTAAGAAAATTATCTTTGAATTGTTAGCTAAGGCCATAAAGCTAGTGTATCAAGTGGCCGATCTATTAGAACTTGACCATAGAAATATTGTAACTTACATAAATGTATTTTAAAAAAAAAATCATCTATATGCACATTCATTTATATTAAATTTTACAATAAAAAACTGGGTTAGAAAAGTTTTTTATCTACTAGGTTAGATTTGTGCTTATGAATATTGACCATGAGCCACTCAAGATTGACTTGCAAAATACATTGAGCCTAACTGAATTCCATAATAGTGAACATACTAGAGACATTTTTTTTTAGATTATTGAATAGATTTTGCATAACAACATTTTTAGTTTTCAATGGCATTCCTAAAAATAAATACCCTATCATCTTACAATTTATTTTTAAAATATTTTAGCTTAGTTTTTAAATTCTAATTAATTTAGATAAAATTATATTATTGTTTTTTACTAAAGGAAAATAGGTTTTGAATGGACCTAAAACCCTAACACAACAAAACAATCCAACAAAAGGGAACCAATATAAAACAAGACAATGGACAATAGAAAAACAACAACAACAAAATAAGGGGAACAAACCCCAGAGACCTTACAAAACTTTTAGCAAGATTTCATTCTTTTGAATCATATCCATATTAATGCTCCAAACCTTATTGACAACACTATCAATCAATGTAATGTCTTTGTCCTTATTGCGGAGCCTTGTGTCCAGACTTGGCATAGAACTAGAGGCCACACTATTATCCTTCATCTTCTTCTTCGATTTGATACTAGTTGTCAGTGAGTTGAAGGAATTCTTTGACAATTCATAGATCAACTTTGCCTAGGTGTCTAACTTCCTAAGTCCATCTGCACTATTCTCTATAGTAGTTCGACCGACTGCTACCACAACCCTCGATTTGTCATGGAATTTGGGAATATTATTCTCCAAAGTTTAATTTCCCTATTCATGGCCTTCTTTTAATTCTTTAACACCTCTAGTTAGCCCCTGTGTAGCGACAAGAATTTTTTCAATACTTTACACATCAGTATTAGGACCACATCTATCCTTACGAGCATTAATTTATGAAACAATCCATATAAGTAAGGAATGATGACCATCCATGGTATCCATAAAATTGTTTCTATACATACACTATCATAAGCAAATGATCCCTTTTTTTGTAGGGGTAGCTTTCTCCATAGGGGTTTCAACATGGATGTACTTATCAAACTCATTAATAACTGGAGGCTATAGAGTAGGGTCTTCATCATGAATAATATCTTTTTTAGCAATTTTCTCATGATAAATGTGTGAAGCCAAAACGACATTGCCCTTCTCCTTAGTTGAGATAGGGGAAGAACCCCCCACTTTCATTTGTCCTTTCACATCATTTCTTTGACTAAAGGAGTTAGGGACATATTCATCAGAAGGGGTGTAGACTAAATCTTCATCCTCAAACATAACAATTTTAAACTGGGCCTTAGCTTCCCTCTTATGGTTTATATGTTTTCCCAATGGAAGTCCACCATCATCCTTAGAGGGTATACCTTTTGTTTATGAGGAATTCTCTTTTAAAAAATGATTAATATCTTTCTTCGCCCTACCCATTTTAGGGTTCTTCTGAACAAAGATTTCTTTAGCAAATTTCATAATAAGGATCTAACTAAGCCCTCATGAAAAAATAGAAAATGAAGGTTTCTTCCTATGCACATTTAGACTATGAGACAAACATGAAAAGAGATATAAGGGTAGAGAAATGTACTTCTCATGCCTATAGTGATTCAAAATGGAAAAATGATAATTGAAAAGGTTTCAGCATCGGCCATCAAGCATGACATACCTCATGATAACTTGAGAAATTTCTACCCATAAAGGATTACTAGAGGTTGTAACAGAACCACCATCATTGTTCTTTCTGACTTTATCCCTCCCTCCCTTTTCAAATAATATCACCAAAGCTTCGTCTAAGCTCTTTCTATCCCTGTAAAAATTCCTTCCCTCAAACACCGTATAGGAGACCTCAACAATAAGCTCTTTAGACACCACATGCTCGATATCAAAAACCTTGAGTATCCCTTCCTCCCAACCTTCCACAAACAACGCAGTAACTTAAGGATTTGACCCATGTAATTTTCAATGTAGGGAATGAGGCCTCCCATTGATAATTCACTCCATATATCGGAATTCTCTTGCAATTTTCTATAGATAATGGGTTCAACAAAGTTCTTGTCTCCACCCATTTTGTCAATCCAAGAATAGAGGAGCCAAACCACCAAGAAAATAAGCTAGAAACCATAAATAGAACTCATAAAATCGTTTTGTGTAAACATGTGCCATAATGATGGATAATATTTTCACAATGCCCCTTCATACGGGTTCGGATTTCAAATCCATCATTTCCAATATTGCCTCCACATTAGTATCCCTTACCATCATTTTGAATAAAAAATTTAATTTCTTGGGGGATGGTGTCATTCACCCCCCAACCTTTCTTGCTAGGTTACACAACTCCTAAGTTTGCAAACCATTCCATTACTGAATTTCCTTCTCGATAAATATGCATGATCTTATGCATTTGAAAGGAATTTAGTAAGCTTAAACACTCTAGAATCAATGTTTTTATGGTCCAACTAGGGGTTTGGGTCCCTCTTAGGTAGTTGATGATATCCAACGAGTCAGACTCAATCTAGAATTTAGTAAATCCCTAAGAAGCTGCCAATTTTAGGCCAATGTAGGCTGCATAAACCTTGGCATAGTGGTAAATTCTATTATTTTTGTTTATATAGATTTATTAAAATAAATTAATATATATGAATTATTTTGAAACTTCAAATAATGTAATTAAATACAATAAATGAATAAATTAGTCAAATCTTTTCATTTAAATATCAATTTGAATATACAAATCTTATTATTATACTTATATTTAAAGTTTGAATAACTTCATTGAAACACCTTTTTTTTAAAAGTTTGAATAGCTTCTTTGAAACACCTTTTTTTAAAGTTTGAATAACTTCACGGAAATCCTGATTCTTAAACTTTGAATAACTTCCCACCTAATATTTGAAGTTGTCTAACTTTTAATTGGAACAGCAACGGTCAACCCCATAAATTAGTGCTCACTTTTGCAGAGTCAAATCACTATTCAGTCTGTCAATCATAGATATATCGTTTCAGAAATTTCACGGCTTCTGCAATGCCATGAGACTTTGAATGCATCATTTCCGAAGGAAAAACTATTATTAACATTGTTGTCAATGTGTGGCGCCACTATAAATGAGCCATAGTATTGCCTTGTATTCCACCTCAATCTTCATTTACTATTCTATTATTCGGTTGAATCGTATAGATTTTCTTCTGCAACTGGTTTAGTAAATGTTCTCAGCGTTTAATATGGGGAGTTTGATACGCCTGAAAATAAGCGCACTTCTTATCGTTCTCTTGTTTCTGTTAATGATCCATGTCTCTGCTCGATATAACCCTTCAAATCCAACCAAACACAAAAATATTGTTACAGCCAAGCAGCAGTTATCTGGTGATCCAAGTTGCACGGGCGGTGCTCCAGACCCACGGTGCTCTTAGGGGACAACTGGGCTTATGGCTGCCTTCTTCCGAGTCTCACCGTATGAAGACCCACTGTCATTTTTCTTCTCTAATCCCTGGACTCTCACCTAAAGGCGTGCCAAACTTATAAACCCTCTTCTTTTCTTCAATTTCTTGCTTGCTATTTCCACAAATGTTTAAATGAGATCGTCTTTGTTGTATATAGAGCATCAATGGTGAATAAAACTGGAGCCATTTGTGGCATGTTTTTATTCTCGAAATTACTGTAAATTAACGTTGAAAGCAAAGCTGGTCAGCTATCAATTCCCGATGATTTAAAATTGGCTTAAGTGAAGTTTTGAAATATATAATAATAACTATTTCAACTGAGAGTCTTCAAGAAAATGGATTGTTGTTAGCAGAAAAATTATATACCAGTAATAACATGTATAGACGTAACCTTAAATTAATTTATATCAATAATTGACAACTTTCCGTATAGATATCAGAACATAAAATGTTAAAATATAAAGAAAACTAAGAGCATAAAGCTCTATGTATGGAGGCGAAGAATGATTCTTTTGATGCACAAAAGTTTGGATGGTTTTAATTTGAAAATCTTTGTTTCTATTTTATTTTGGAAATAGAAAATTCAATCAATATTATGGTATGTTGAGCTTTCATATCAAGGTTAGATCCATTTATGTAGAAGTGTCTTACATCTATGGAAATGATTTAGGAGTTTTTATATTTTCATTTCTTATTTTGTCTATATTTTCTTTGTCGTAAAATTTTTTTTATATGGCTAGTTCTATGTTAGTGGGGAACTTTATCATTTGGGTCAACTTTGAGAAAACTTAGATAATCTCTTCATGGGAATCATCTTGCTTGTACAACTCCTTACTTTAATCTAAGACTTTTAACGTTCTCCTTTATCACCAAAATCCATGTATCCCTTTTAGTCATTTGCTAATTTCCCATATTCCTTTTTACTATTTTCCCTTCTCCTCATGACCTTTTATTTTTCATTTTACTCCTTGTTGACTCTCTTATTTCTCTCTATATTTGTCAACTAACTTCTCTCTCATTTATTGTTTCTTCCTCTACTTATCAATCTGATCATCGCCCCAATTATTTCTTCCTTTTAAATATTTCATGCTCCTTTACAGAGTTCACTCTACACATCCTCTTTGGACCCATCTAAAATTATATGAATTCAAATTCAACAAACTTGATATCTACTTTGTTACTCCATAACTATTAAAATTTCACCTATATCTTCCCCAAATATGATATAATTATTCATCAAATCAATTTACCTCCATTAATGCTCTTCGTGAACCTCAATCTTTCAAATGATTCCTTTCATCTATAATGCCTACTTAACCATGACTTAGGTGAAGGGGTGTGATGGTACAAATTTTATGTTTTAACTGCTAAATGGATGAGGTAATGTTAATGGTTGTAATTTGATGTTATTTTTTAAATGAGATTTATTAAATGAACATGTTTTATAAATTTTGTGTGTATGTGTTGTGGGATTTGTTGAACTATGATTACTATGCTTAAATTCATGGCTAGCTATATAAATAATTTATTTATCAAATAATACAATGATTATATTGTTTAAATGTTACAAAATTGGACACAACGCTAGAGACCCATTAGGTGTTCATTTGATGCTTTGTCTATTTTTGTGTATATTGAGCAGTTACGCTTCATGTGTGTTTGTTAAGAGTTTACAAGTATAGGGTATCAACTCCACATGGCTCCATAAGTCTAAGCATACCTTCCTTCACAGTGATTATGAGGTGATATCATATTGGAAAATTTTCAACTACACCTTACTCTACATACTTAATTTGAGTATAACTATTGTATTATGACTATTGTTATACTCCAAATAACATAATTAGTAATTCCATAAAATCCCTAAATGCTAAGTATTTGAATCGTAAGGGTTTTTGAGTGTTTATGTGAATTTATGTTTTAATCATAAATTTTAATTTGAAAATAAGTTTTTTGGTTTTAAATGTTAATTTAATATTTGAAAAACAAAATGAGGCTTATGTATATTAAGTTTTAACTATTTTTCATAATTAGGGTAAAATATATATGTATTTAAAAATTGAAGAAAAATGTTTTTTAATTAATTATTTTCAAAAATATAAATTGAGTTGGGGTCTACAAGGGAAAAAGGGTTCACTTTATACTTAATCATTTTTGAATAAATTGTGTAAATTCAAACCATATTATTGCTTGGAATTTATATTTTGGACTGGGAATTCAATTGTAAAGGTAGGATCCTCATTCTTCTCCATTTACCTTTCTTATTCTAAATAGCTTAATTAATTAGAATAAGAACTTCTTATATTTAAAATTTTTTCATTTGATGGAGAATTTAATTTGTATTGAGAAATTTTTATAAATTTTCCAGAACATGTTCTTTATTATGCCAAGTTTTCGATAGAATGGAAGAATTATTGATTTTATATTAGAGATGGGGTTTTGGACACTTTAGAACCAAAACATTATTTTCTAAATTTTGGTTTTGATAAATTTAATTTTTCATGAATTTTGAGCTATTTTAATGGAGCTTGGGTATTTCTGTTTGTTTTTAATGAAAATGGGAATTTTTTGGTGAATAATGATAGATTATATTGTGTAATGAAATGTATATTGTATAAATTGTGACTTTTGATCCATATGGATCAAGTTTTAATTTATTATTCAGATTTGAAATTTTTTTACCTGAAAATTGTCAAAAGTGAGAAAACTGCATTGTTTTAATTTGATTTCTAACATGTTTGTTTAAGAACATGATTAGCCTAGGGTGTACATATTAGATTTTTTTTTATGGGAGTGGCTTTCAATGAGGCCCAAGGTGCAAAATAGCCAGAAAGACAACACAAATTTAATTTCATATACTCTTTATGTGAGAAAGAATTCTTGCACGTGTATTTAATTTCATATACTCTTTATGTGAGAAAGAATTCTTGCACGTGTATTTATGACTAGATGATTCTTGTAGTTGTATTTATTACTTCATTAATGAGAATGTATCATGTTTTATCATATTATAATATTTATCTTTCATGATTAAGGTATTTATTTATTTTCTAAAAAATAAATTAGTGTAGGGTGTACAATGTTATGACTATTATTTAATTTATTGGTAATCTTCAACAATAAAAGAATTAATCAATTTTACAATTTTATTTTTGGTGAATGAAATCAAACATGAGGACACAAATTTACCAATGTTTGACAAAAAAAATTATTCCACTGATTTTTAAATTTCCAATACATTATTCATGAACCATTTAGATTAAACCATTATTATCATCATGAGTTATAAGTGATTGATTGGGCAATTGCTTATAAAATTTCACTCATGTTTCAATTATATGTCATGCTTATACTTATTACTTTGAATTAATACTATTTATGCTATCAAATGGTTCTTTAAAATATTTGTCTATATTATTGGTTCACTATATTTTCTAATCATGGATATTATGTCCATCACCAAAATATTTAGTGGTTAGTATTGTGGGCTAAGGACTCGAATTGTATTGAAGGTTATTTAATAGTAAAATAACCACAACAAGCTTGGCAATGACTTTTATAGGAAAAAAATATAGGTATTAGTACTTTAGTGATGGAAAGATGATTTTTTTATAATGTTTTCTATTTGGTTTCATTTTTGGAGATCACATTTTTTTTCTCTCTTCGTATTTCATGTATATGATTGACAGAGTCAATTAGTGGGATATATAATATCACTGACACTCTTATGTTGGAATTTTAAATAGTAAATATAATCTACAGAGAAACTCAAAATTATATCCAAATAGATCTTTGATGTACACTTAGACACCCACACATAAGTGAAGTTGTATTACACTATATTGACATAAAGTGTTGTATATAAATTTGATTGACTAGATCATAATACTACCATGTTGTATACCACATTATTTGAAATGAAAAAATAAAATTAGATAACAGAATCACTTTTTTATAGCTAGTTAGATAAAATTTGTCACTAGTAAATTAAATGGCCCAATATTATGATACCACTAGGTAATGTGATATCATTTAACATTTTGTACAAGTGATATTTATAACCCTTTTTTCTCTACTTGTCATTTCTGGCAGACAAATGAATTGAATTAAAATTAAGACAATTTTAACTGCCATGATAGAATCTAGTCATAATATATATTTTAATATTTTATATATCCATATCAAAAAATTGTGCCAATGAGAGGAATACAAAAAACAATTAAACCATGGTCCTTTAATTTACATGGAGCCCAATATCATTTAGGGTAAATAAATATATTTAATTTTAATGTTGATTTAGAATACCTATATGCTTTGAAATACTTATTCATTCTTGATTTGCATGTACCTTAAGGTGGAGGAAAATTTTAATTCAAATTTTTTAATAGCAATGCCAATTTCCATTGATTTTATGATCATTTTCATTAATTGACTTGATAAAAAATATGCATATACAAGTCGGAAACTCTTATATAAAGTCTGACTCACTTCATGATATGTATCCCTCTCCATTTCCTAACACTTCAAATATATTCTAATACGTTTGATCTTATTCCTAGTTTCTAGCCCTGCTCACACTTAAATCCACAAATTTTCCCTAATTAGTAGTCTATACTTTTATGTACCTATTCTTGATGACATGCTTTGCATTTCTCTTGCTATTTCAATTTTGTAGTGGTCAAGTTTGACCTTGATGGGCTAGAGATTCACCTCAAATTCAAAATTTAATAACTCTATTTCTATGTTGCTTAGTCCTTTTAACTAGCCATTATGAGTTGGCTTGATAAAAATATGACATTTTATGTAAGGCATTTAGAGAAATTGAATATAGAATTAATTATTAGGTGGAGTTGAAGGAAAAAGTCATCTTATGAGCATTTCAATTTGTATCTTAAAAGGTCTGTGTTGTATTCAATATTTATATTGTCTATTCGCATGCTTAGGGGCATAATCAATAAATACAATTGTAAGGCCATCAAGCTAGTGTATCAAGTGGTTGATCTACTAGAACTTGATCATAGAAATTTTATAACTTACAAAAAACATATTTTTAAATGTTGTCATATATATGCAAATTCATATATTAGAGGTTACGATAAAGTGGGATGGATTTTTTTTTTGTCTATTAGGTTGAATTTATGCTTATAATTATTGACCATGAGCCACTCAAGATTGACTTGTAAAATATGTTGATTTATTTTAATTCCATCATATTATACATACTTGAAACACTAATTTTTAATATTGATGAATTTTTTTTTTTATAATAACAACATTAATTTTCATTGATATCCTTAAAACTAATCATCCTATCATTTTAAACATAATTCTTAAAATATTTTAACTTATTAATTCTAAATTTTTATTAATTTTAATTAATTATATTATTATTATTCAAATAAATTAATTTATATGAAGTGTTTTCATACTTAAAATAACCTTATACAATAAATTAGTCAACTCTTCTCATTTAAATATACAAATCTTTTTGGCATGTGTAAAATGACAAATTACTTGACACACCTTGTTTTAAAAGTTTGAATTACTTGCTCGAAATAAGTTTGAATAACTTCCTCCAAACACCTTATTTTATAAGTCAAAAAACATTAATTTAAATTGGTGCTTTACTTTTACTCAGTCAAATCACCCTTCGCTGTGTCAGCGAAAGAAATTTCACGGTTTCCGCGATGCCATTTCTGAGGAAAATACTATTATTTTTAACATTGTTGTAAATGTTTGGACCTTACTATTTAACCAAAATCTTCATCTACAATTTCCACAAATCCTTAATTGAGCTCGTCATTAAATGATTCTGATACACAAAGGTTTGGATGGTTTTAAATTGGGAAAATTTAAGGAATATTATTGTGGGTTCAGGTTTCATATTAACTCCGTTTCTGTAGAAATGTCACACGTTTAAAATTGATTTAGATGTCTTATATTTTTACTTTCGAATTTGTCTCTATTTAAAAATTGTTGAAATGGATTATCAAATTATAAATATAATGATCAAATAAAGTTTTTCAGAATTAGGTTTCAAAAATTTATAATGTTGAAATGGATAATCAAATTATAAATATATCAATCAAGTTAAGTGGGAGAATTCTTTAGAATTTAGATGGAGAGATCTATAAATGTTAAAACGAACAATAAAATTATAAATATAAATGTTAGTAGACAATTTGATTTATTTATTTTTATTTTTTTAACTCAATAACAAACCTAAAATAAAGTATATTTAAAAGTGATGAATATATACATTAAAGTCATGAAATAAGTTAAACCATAACCAACCAGAACTAGTATGAGTTGAGCAAAAAACATCCCAACAAGGGATGAATAAGTCTTTGATTTTTATTTTTTTTGGTTAACATGATAATTTTTAAATATTTAAAAAAAATTTTATATTGATTGAATTTGTATACGATGTCATAGTTATGAATTCAATTGATCTTATTATTTTTAATTTTTAAGTGAAGAATGAGAAGTTCTTGAAATATTGATTGTTTTTAATATTTTAATATATTATATTTTATTTTTGTTTTGTAATTTTTTTATGTTTGTGTAGAAAAATTAGATAAAAATAAAATATAGTGTAACAATATAGTATATTAATAAAATATAATAATACATAATGTTAATAATATGATATGCATAAGATAATATATGTAGTAATAACAATATTATTTATATTAATATATAATATAACTATTATATAATATTTTAGTTGCAATAAAAGCATTTGCACTCTTAATTCACATTATATTTTTCAAAACTAAAAGTTATGAATTTTATTAAAAAAAATTATATATTTCATAATCAATTTTTTCATATTATTGTCTATATCCTTAAAACAATTTTTTTAAACAATTTTTTAAAATTTTTTATTATATAATATATTCAAATTTTTTTAATAAATTATCATGTGTTAAATGACTGCATTTTTTTAAAACATTTTATAAACAATTGAAAAGTGTACTCATTTTCCTCTCCGCATGGTTTTTAGATCCCTAGTAATATGCAGAGACTAACTTTTGCAGGACAAATTACCCGTGAACAACTTATGAGGTACATATTTGTAGTAGCATTGTAGCCTTCATCGATTTCCACGGATGCAAACTATGAATTCAGGTACATAATTAAAAAAATGCCAAAATAAAGTAATGAGGGCATTGTTGAAATAAATATGGCACAAAGGTTGTCTTTTACAAACTGTAATTTATAGTTCTCCTAAGTGTAAAATTGTTAGATATACATTTGATTGTAATTATTAAATAATTAAAATTATTAAATTTTCAATTTTGATTAATTGATAAATTTTTTAATTGTATATTTAAAGTTTTAGATAAATTTAAGATGAATATTATGTGAGTGAGAAATAGAATGAGATGAGTGAGAACAAGAGTGAAGGAAGGGTTTCAAATGGAGATGATTCTACAGAGGGTGAAGAGGACATATGATGATGAAGATGGAGATTGATTTGACTTTAGAACCAGCCACCAGTTTAGTTCACTTTAATATGGATGGTAGATTGGTTGGAGTTTTTTGGCAATTTCTGGGTCTATATTCTTTTTTTTGCTTCTATGTCTATGGCTATGAAGGAAGTCTTAGTGATTGATTTCTTCATTCTATGGCTCAACATTGTGTCCTTTCTAGTGCTACTTCATTTGTTGGAAGCCTTTCATGGTCTAATATGGATGGGCTTTTTTTGTGGTTGTTGGTGCTCATGATTTTTTTCCTAGACTTATGACTTTTGATTGAGAATCTAAAACCTACTACTGGATCACATACTCTTAGATTATAGCCTTCGACCCTATTTAGCATATTTTTCTCTAGATTATAGCTACTAGCTACATGTTCTTCTCTGTCTCCCATTATCAAATCTAAGCTAGTATGTTTATTTCCAATTTTGAATCTTAATGTTTATGCTAAAAGCTATCAATTCGATATCATTTAACCTATTCCATTCACAAATGCTTTATAATCTCAAATCCATTACAACTAAAAAGGATCATAAAACCACAAGTGTTCAACTTTTATGTTTCTAATAAGATGTGATGTAAATTTGAGACCTTACTTTGCATTCCTAGACTAGGGTCTTGTTTCCACTACATTTTCATTCATTATTTAATTTTCTCATTCTTTAGTTTCTTTTATGTGTAGTGCCTATCTATTTGTTATAAGTATATTTTTAGGGATATATTTAAAGATATATAATATGTATAATCTGTTGGTATTATGGATGTGTTGCATTAATTTTGTCATTGATGTCAACACTTGTCAACACTTGTGAACACTTATCATCACTGGAGATCTTTGGTTATGCTCACCGGCATGTTCAGTGACTAAACAACAACAACAAGTGAATACACCCAGATATGTAAGATTGAATCACTCTGAAAGTCAGATAATTGGGAATAAGTATCAAGGTGTTATGACTAGAGGAAGATTGGCAAATGAAGAGGTATGTCTAATTTATCAAATTGAACCAACATCGGTTAATGAGGCATGTGAAGATAAACATTGGATTAAAGATATGGAAGATGAATTGGAACAAATTGAAAAGAATAACACATGGACATTGGTTCCCCAACCTACAAACAAAAATGTAATTGGAACTAAATGGGTATTCAGAAATAAACTTAATGAAGATGGTACGGTAATTAGAAACAAAGCAAGATTAGTGTGTAAAGGATATTCATAGAAAGAAGGAATTGATTACAATGAAACCTTTGCACCGGTAGCTAGAATTGAGGCAGTCAGATTATTTCTAGCATTTATAGCACACAAAAACTATAAAGTATATCAAATGGATGTTAAATGTGCATTTCTGAATGGTGGTCTTGAAGAGGAAGTCTACATTGAACAACCTGATGGATTTTCTTTGACAGATGACAAAGATATGGTTTTAAGGAAAGCTTTATATGGATTGAAGCAAGCTCTTAGAGATTGGCATGCTAGATTGGACAAATATCTATTGAAGCTTGGTTACACTAAAGGTAATGCTGACAACAACTTGTATTACAAAGTGACTAATGATGACATCTTGGTTATTGAAGTTTTTGTTGATGATATAATCTTTGGAGGAGAAGATGGATTGTGTAAAGACTTTTCTAATAAGATGCAGGAAGAATTTGAAATGTCTATGATTAGGGAGATAAAATTCTTTTTAGGATTGTAGATTTCATAGACTGATAAAGTATTCATATGTCAATCTAAGTACTTGAAGGAACTACTAAAGAAACTTGGTATGGAAAACTCTAAACCGGTAAGTACTCCTATGACTACAACTCATAAACTATCATTGAAGGATGAAACAACACCTATTAATCCAACAATATATAAATCTATGATTGGAGGTTTACTGAATTTGACACAAACAAGACTTGATATTATGAATGTAGTATGTATTGTTTCAAGATTTCAGAGTAATCCTAAGGAAAATCATGAATCAGCGGTGAAAAGGATTTTCCGGTATCTACAAGGCACAATAAATCTTGGTTTATGGTATCCTAAAGATGAAAATTTTGATTTATGTGCATACACAGATGCAAATTGGGTAGGATATGTAGATGACAGAAAGAGCACCACCGGCGGAGCATTCTTTCTTGGTAGCAGATTGATTTCATGGTTGAGCAAGAAACAAAGTTGTACATCATTATCAACAGAAGAGTCAGAATATGTTGTAGCCGCCACTAATTGTACTTAGGTTTTATGGATTAAGAAAATGTTGAAGGACATAAAGGTAAAATGCAAAGAACCTATAATCATTTATTGTGATAATATGGCAGCAATATATATATCTAAGAATCGGGTATTTCACTCTAAAACTAAACATGTTTCTATCAAATTCAATTTTTTGAAAGAGAATATTGAATCAAAAGAAGTGAAATTGGTTTATGTGAATACTAAAGAGCAGATTGCAGATATCTTTACTAAACCTTTGCCTAAGGAAACTTTTGAATATCTCAGAGAGCAGCTTAGGGTTATACCCTTGCTGGTAGAAACTTAGATAGTTGGAGTATGGCATCAGACCGACAGGAGTTAACAGAGAAATATTTTTTCAGCTTTGATGTAGGAGAGCTACTTCTCAGGGGGAGTAGATTGGATATGTTGGTATTTATAATATTTCTATGAACTAATTGTATCTGGTTTTTGTATTGCTTTGGCATTTGATGTCAAAGGGGGAGAGATATGTATGGAAAAACTCATTATGTATTTTGATTTCTAGTAATTGATCTCTTTGAGAAATTGTTGGTTTTTGGTTTTTGGCATTTCTGCTTTGGCACTTAGATGGTTTTTCCATCTTGTGTTGCCATCGATGCCAAAGGGGGAGATTGTTGGTATTATGGATGTGCTGCATTGGTTTTGTCATTGATGTCAACACTTGTCAACACTTATGAACACTTATCAACACTCAAGATCTTTGGTTATGTTCACCGACATGTTCAATGACTTATGCATAGTCACCAGTATTTGGTTCACTAGCAGTGAGGATGATCTATTATAATCTGGAGATTACTTAGTTATGAATAATCTCCACACCATCAAGAGGCTATAGTTTTTTATCACTTAAGAATCTTGTTGACATGAAAACTGAAAAAAACTGTAGCCTCTTGTTGGTGTGGCTTTAGTTTATAAATCACTGTATTTTTAGGTTGATTTATGTAAAGGTTTAAAATATATTTTAAACCTTTACATAAATCAACCTAAAAATATTTTAAACCTTTACATAAATCAACCTAAAAATACAGTGATTTATAAACTAAAGCCACGCCAACAAGAGGCTACAGTTTTTTTCAGTTTTCATGCCAAAAAGTAAAAGTGTAGATTGTTATATCAATTTTTTTTAAGTGTAAGACACTTTGAGAGACATGTATTTGACCTTGACATGTAAAGTTGACCCATCATAAGGGATCAAATTATCCTTCTAAAATAAGATATAGATAGAGATCATACATTTACATAAATATTTTAAACCTTTACATAAATCAACCTATATATTAAACCTTTACATATCTAGAATTTGTAGAAAAAGAATAGAAAGAAAAAAAGAACAAGAAAACAAGAAAGAGATTGAAGAAAAAGAGTAAGAGAAGGAAAACTATCAAGCACAAGAGAAAGAGTAAGAAAAAGAACATGAGAAAGAGAAAGAGAAAGACCAAGAACAAGAGAAAGAGAAAGAATAAGAAAAACATAAAGAACAAGAAGAAAAAGAAACAAAACAAAAAAGACATGAAGAAGTAGAAAAATAAAAAATTGGCATTGAGGACAATGCTTTTGTAAATAGTGGGGAAATTATATGCCCCTAATTATATAGTGTGTATTGTTTTATGAGTAGTCAACTTGTGACTACCCTAACTCTTAAATTAGTTACATAATAATTATTATAAATATAGATATGCATTTAGGTCACCCTAGGAGTCATGTTTAAGTATCCGTCAGAATAGGTGGTATCCAAGGGATAATATGGTATATATAGGAAGTATAGGTTAGTTATTATCATCATGTTGTGTATTGAGTTCTTATTAAAGACTATTGGAGGCATCTCCCTCAAAGTGGATTAAAAGGTTGCCCCCTCAAAGTGGCTTATTATTATTAAGTATTTGTAGCATAGTTTATATTCTATTCATCTTCTACATGTAATTCCATTACATGTTGATAAAGACATTTTCTTGGTAGAGTCTCTTTTATCATGTGTTGTCCTTTGTTGTGGTGGTGGGTAGGGTTTCAGGGGGTTGTGCCTACAATGTTCTCCTACTCTATTTCCCAAATATTTGGTCTATTCCATTATGGGGTGGAAAATATTTAGTATTTATTTTTGGGTTTTGTCTCTACTCATCCCTACCTTGAGCTCTTTCATGTTGCTAGACATGGAACCCATTTTTGGGTGGGTGCAGTGGTAATTTATTCACCTATGTGGATTACTATGATTGATAAATGGTTTCCTATTGTAGGAAGGATCTTACTTTGTCCCATATTCTTTTATCATGCATTGGCTCCTATGGTCCAGGGCTATTATTTCCACATTTCCTACCCATTTTATTGTTAGACCTATAGACATGGATGGTTCCCAAGTTGGAAAGGTATTTTAGGCTTTCAAATGTTGGATCTCATATTTATTTCTATTGGATTATTCTGACCCTATAGAGGTGGTCTTTAAACCAATATTTGTAAGGGTTTTTCCTATGAGAGATTATTTAGAGTGCCCTTCTAAACATATCTTGTTGTTGTTCCTTAAAGAATGGTTATTTCTACTACTGCTACTCATTACCAAATTTTTCTTGTTATTCCCTCTTAATTGGAAGCTACCTCTATTGCTCCTTATAATCCTCCTCAAGGTTTGGTGGTGGTTCCTACTATTCTTTCTCTGTCTTTCTAGTCTACTATTGGTGGTTGTCTTAAAGTAGTTTCATCTTCTCTTTATACTAGGTCTACATGTCTATAAGATAGTTTGAGTTGGATGGTTGTTCATAAAAATAAAAAGGACATCAAAATGCATAAGCTAGTTTCTAATGTTGTTCAACTCTGTTTTGGTTAAATCGTTATTCAATATAGGTAGTTTGATTTTAAGGTTCTCTAGGTTATTTATATTGTATTCTAATTCTTTTTTAGGTTACCTTTGGGATAAATCTATTATTTTGTCTTTGAAAAACTCATCAACTATCTCTACATCTCACTTACCATAATGTTTCACATACCTACAATAATAACCCTTCAAATCAACCATCATATTCTAAATTTTCACAAGATAAATCACCTATGGATGTAACCACAAATCAATTTTTGTAAGATTTGTCAGCATTACAATAAAAATTAGCCATAATAACCCAATCCAATTAACTCTCCCCTCATAGTTTACAAGTAGTCCACTTTCTATTACTTATTTAAAAATCCTATCCCACACACACTAAGATGCCTCATTTTGAGAAATATAATGTGAAAGTTGATCCTAATACTCATGTATCATCATTGACTACTTTATGAAATTATTTTATCTTTAAGGATGCTATTCTTGCAAAAAAATTCCCTACAACCTTCAGATAATTTACCTCTAATTGGTTTTTCTCTTTTCGTAATAATCCAATTAACAATTTTGAACAATTGATAAGTACACTATTATAACATATTTAAAATAACATTCAAGCATAAGGTACATTGATTGACTTGGTGCATTGTAAATAAGGTGTAAAAGAGAAAGTAATTGATTTCATTAGTAGATATCAAACTTTGTATTCACAAGTTCGTATCCTCTTTTTTATGGTAATTCTCAAAGAATTTTCATTAGTAATTTAAAAGTGCATATTAGAGATAAGATTTTGTTTATGAAATATCCATCCTTCACTGACTTGTGCATGACACTTCATTATTATCAAATTTTTCTTAATAAATATAAGGTTCTTCATCTATAATTCTAGTTGAAAACTTGAAAAGAGGCTCATTAAACTTATCAAGGATTTACGGAAGAAAAAAAGAGCTTCATTTCTAATAATATTGAAAGTCAAATTCAGCTACAATAAATTCAATTGTAATTCACTCTTATTGTAAACAAAAGAATCATAATTTTATATAGAGTTTTTAGTCCTTATGTTATATTATGCTTTAATTGATAAACTAACAATATGATTAAGCTTCTCACCATCCACCTTGCAGATACCTAAAACCCTTTGTCTCCTTAATCTAACAAAAAAGGAATTTTGTAAATATCATCATAGTCCTAGACACAATACTAAAGAATGCACATGCTTCTAAAAAATTAAATTAAAGACCTCATTAAATATAATATCATATAGGTGGATGATGTGAATTATAAAGGGAATAAGTTTAGAGAACCATTAAATCAAAATTTACAAATATTTACCACTCCTTATCCTTTACACTCCACAAATGTGGTTGATAGTAATGATGATAATGTTGGAGATTGTTGGAGATTGTTAGGATATTGTTGGATGTTTGGATGAGTGTTGCACATATGTGCCTTATTGATATCTGAGAGATGTGTTGTCATTGTTGTCAACGTATTTTCTCTGTCTAGTGCAGTGTCACTAAGAAATTCGGTTAGTTGGTTTGTGCTCTATGTTGATGATCAGTGTTTGTGGATTAAAGGGTTTATAGATAATTATCTCTAGTTGATTCAATGCAATATTTGAAGGTCAGCATGAATATTTGAGCAAGTTATGAGAATCTGTGTTGTGGCCTATTTTTTTGTTGTTCAACATTGACTTTGTTCAGTATTTTGATCTGCATTGCTCTGCATTGTAATATCTTGATTTATGGATTTGGGATTATGTTTTGGATCTTGATGTGTGTCCTCAATACAAGTGTTTCATGATTTGTATCCCCGCAAGTGATCTTTCCAGGTTGACTGTTAGTTTAGTTAATGTTCTTGAAATTTGGTATGATGATAACGATGATTCTAGTAATCTGAGTTGGTGTGGATGTTGTTGTGGTAATTCATGATTCTTGTGGATGTTTCTAGATCATGTGTTATTCGCATTGGTGATCCGCATTGATCGGTGAGTGCGTTATTGGTGATTTTCTTTATTTTGGTGTGTTCTTCATGTTCTTGGTCGACATGATGCTTGAAGCATGTTGCAAATGTTTGATGCTTAATTATTGGAGGTGTTTAATATTTGAGGTGGTGATTTAGGTCCATGCTATGTCTTAGCCGATATTGTTTTGGTCTGCACGTGATATTGTAGCTTGTATGGTTATATTTTTTTAATTAGGTGATATGTGTTGACGTGACCATGATGATATTGTTCCAAGCTTGATGTCATGTATAAATAAATAATCATTATGAGAGGTGATTGTGATGTGTGAATAATGTATTAATAATTCCAAAGTAGAGAAAAACTATGAAGAACTGTGAGAGATGCTATGTGCTTAACCAAAATTATAACTGGGCGTTGAGAATGATGTTTCTTAGTTCATGATTTTTTGGAAGTGACCCGAATATATTTTTAAGGTAGTGAGCCTTACCAAGATTGTTTCCCTTTGTTGTTTTTGACCAGTGGGATCGAGGCAGTGTGCCTGAATGCATGTGCATTCCCATTGTAATATTTCATATACTTCTAAAAGGGTATCATCATATTTTGGGTAGGTTCCCACTGTGGTTTCCTTTGATTGAGTTTTCCATGTGCAAAAATCTTGGTGTTACGTGTCTTCATCTTTTGTTGTTTACTTATGCTTTCACTATTAATTATTAGATTTGAGATTAAAGTAAGTTTCTGTAAAATTTGGTGACAATTGATTCACCCTCCCCCTCAGTTGTCTACCCTATTTTTATCAATTGGTATCAGAGCTAGTTCCTCCAAATAATTTTAACTGCTTGAGGTGATCCATGATGGTACCTTACAAGAAGGATAGTTAAAGATATTATGGGACAAATTACTCACTTTGGAAGAGCCGGATGTAATGTCATCTTAGATGCATTGTCGAACCTTACTAGACTATTACAAAGAATAACTACACTATTCCTGGTAATGGAGCTTCAACTCTAGATGATATTAAGGAAGATGAATGTAATATTTGAGAAAAGGAAGCATTGTTGAGTGCCTTGATAAAATCTGAAAAGGAGAAAACTATGTGAAGATTGCTAAATTGCAAATCCTGAAAGGAAAGTATGAGATGTTGAGGATGGGAGAAGCTGAAAAAATTACTTCTTTGACGTAGAAGGTGAATGAACTTCTATGCAAAATTAGATTTTTCAGTGGAAATTTGGAAGAGTCGGAGATAGTTGCTAAAGTACTCAGATCCTTACTTGCATCCTACAAACATAAAGTTGCTTCTATTGAGGAGATTTGGACCATGACTGATGTGACTAGAGACATGTTGATTGGTAAGTTACCAGCCTTTGAACTGAGTGAATTTTGTGATTCTCTTCCTAATGTAGAATCTAAATGCAAAGACACTATTTCTAGAAAGGACAAGCAAAGAATAGATTTGTTTAAAAAAATTTCAAGGAGGATATCTAGATATGAGAAAGAGATGGAAATTGAAGAAGAAGAGTGAAAGCTTGAGGATCTTGAAGTGTTGATTGCCACAAGATTGCCTAAGGGATTTGGTAAGTATGAAGGAAAATTGCCTCTTAAATATTTTTCATGCAATAAGATAGGACATTTTTCTTCAAGGTGTCCGGAAAGAGTTCCTAAGAAAAACTAGAAGCCTAAATATCAGAAGATATGTTAGTATGTTGCTGATGAAGGTGTGAGTGATGATGAATCTGACGAAAGAAATTCAAGTTATAATGATTGGGTGTTTATTGCTATCAAGGAGGAGTTACATTAGTGAGGAAAGAGCTTTCGTTGCACAAATTGAAGAAAAATATAATGAGTGGGGGATTTAATAGTGTATTGGCATCGAGAGATGGGAAGGATCGTGCAATCTAGTTTCCCTTGCCTCACAATCAAAGAGCCCATTCTGCCTAGAACTCAACATACGGTACACTTATGTGAGCTAGACCCACACCTCTAACAGCCTGTCAACTAGTAGCCTTCGGGGGTAGGGGACATGTTATGTATAAAATCGAGCCCCCACCCACCCCATCGACTAGAATGGACTAGAATGGTAGGGCTCGCGATCCCCCTTCAAATAGTAGGGGGTTTGGCAGGCAACTAGAGATAGACCTTTCTTGTAGGGTGCGGGGGCCACTCCTCCTATCCGTATCTTTGTCTCTTTTTTGTCTCTGTCTCAATGCATCGATGTTCGGTCACTTTCTTTCTTCAGTCCTTGCATGCTTGGTTCGGTCACTTGCATCCATTGGTTCTACTTAGACACAGCTAGTATCCAAACTAGTGAGATAGTGGTGGATAGCCTATAAAGTGTTGCAACAAAGCCACTTGTAAAGTGGCACGTGTAAAGCCAAGAAAGTGAGACCTCTGCTTCTCCTGAGGCTATGGGATATGCGTTCGGATCTTGATATGTTATGAATACAATAGGTAGGGATGTGAAAAAACCCAGGCAGTCGATCCATCAACATCATTAGTTAGAGTAGCATGAGTTGACTCTGGTTGTCATTCTGGTTGTGATGTTATTGATTCTGTTAGTGATTTGTCACCGATAGCTAGGGATGGGAATAGATAGAAATCTAAGTTGAGAAATTACAAAGGGAGGTTGGGCGAGCCCTACTCTCCAATAAGGCCGGTGGGAATGATAGTTAGGGAGTAGCTAAAAGATCCCCTCTGGCTGGTGGTACCGATATTGCATAAATCCTAGACCAGAGGCTCTCTCTGCAGTTTCACTACAAAACCCTCAGCCCTCTTCAGCCATTTCGCTTTTGTGTAGTATCACAATGGATTTGTTGATCTGATCTCGTAGCATCATCAGTTACTTGATCGAGTCTGAATAGATCTAATGCCCTTCCTTTGCAGTTGCAGATGAACACCACTCCACCACAACTGCTATTCTAGTTCGGGCACTTCATCTGCATGCAAAGGTGATTGAAAATAGATGCTCTCATCATATGACAGGTGATAAGAAAAATTTTGTGAGCTTGGAAAAGTATGATGGTGGTGTTGTTACGATTGGTGATGATAAAGCTGGTATAATTCGTGGAAGAGGTTCTATTTCTCTTGATGGTAAGCATAATACTGATAATGTCTTTTATGTATAAGGCCTAAAGTATAATCTCCTAAGTGTTGAATAGATGGTTGACAAGGGATATGATCTTCAATTAAAGAATGGGAAGTGTATAATCTTGAGTAGTTCTGGAAATGAGATTCCATCAGGTACAAAGACAAAAGGTAATATATTTCACTTTAATGTTGTTGGTAAAAGTTGTTTGATTGCTCAAATTGATGAAAGTTGGTTACGGCATATAATGATGTGTCATGTAAATTTTGATATCATGATTAAGGTAAGTTCTATTCAGGAAGTAAGTGATGTTCCTAAATTGATGAAGCCTACTAACTCTATATGCAAAGAATGTTAATTGGGGAAGCAAACCACAGTTTGATTGAAAAGTAAAAGGATTTTTTTTAATGGATTGTTGGATCTTGTGCATGCTAATTTATGTGGTCCATCTAGAGTCAGAAGTTGGAGAAAAAGATATTTCACATTGTTGATTGATGATTATTCAAGGATGACGTGGTTTACCTTCTTAAGGAAGAATTTTAAAGAATTAGAGAAATTCAAGATTTTCAAAGATATGGTTGAGACTGAGACTCGATTGAAGCTGAAGTGTCTAAGATCTGACAGATGTGGTGAATTCGTCTCTGGTGATTTCAATTCATTATGTGAAGAGCATGGGGTAAAGAGATAGTTATTTGCTCTGAGAACCCCTAAGAAAAATGAAGTTGTGGAAAGGAAGAACAAAACCATTCATGAAGTTACTAGGACAATGATGATTGGAGGAAATATTATGCATGCATACTAGAGAGAAGTTGTGAGTACTACAGTGTACACTCTTAATGAGGTGCATATCAAAGGTGATTCATGTAAGAATCCTTATAAGGATTATGCTTTGGTCATACTCCTACTATTAAATATTTTAGAATTTTTGAAAGTAAATGTTATATCAAAAGGGATGAAGATTCAGAGAAGTTTGATGGTAGATGTGACTAAGGAATATTTCTTGGTTATTATACTAAAAGAAATGCCTATTTATGCTATAATAACCGATGGAGGAAGATAGTTGAGACTGATAATGTCAAAGTTGATGAAGGTATGGAGAGACAACTTAGGTCCTTTGGTTATGATTCAGATGATCAGAATGATAGCTCTAATAAAGGTAAGCAAGTTCAGACCCAGAACCAAGTTCAAATTGTTCTAGTGAATCTAGTCACTCAAGAACAAGGAAATAGTGCAAGTGTAGAAGAAAGAATACAAGAGTGTGAAAATCAAGAAAACCTTAAGACTCCCATGTATGTCACGAATCATTTTATTTAATATTGTGCAATTTAAAGATGTAATGTGATTTTGAAATTTAAAATAGATTAGATCATTCATAATCTAGTATGAGGAAATATAGTATGCTTTTTACTCCTGCAAATGATATGAAATTCAATATTTTTTTGTGGTTTGTCAATACTGATAAATTTTTGAGTGCAAGTAATACAGGATGAGGTGAAGGAGGTCGAAGGTGAGAACATTAATCAGGTAGAATTGGCTTTAACTAAATGACTTCGATGGAAAAGGGAATCTTTCACACACCACATTAGGATTTATATTTGCATCTTGAAAGATGGTTGATTTAAATGATCTTATTGAGTGTTTGTTCAAATTGAAATGATGAATTTGGAATGAGTAGTAGATTGATTTAAATAATTATACATGTGCATTTATTGCATGATGTGAGTGGTGATTGAATTGAATTTAAGTGGCATGAGTAATGGTGAAATATTAAGCTTTATGGTTAAAAGAGATAAAATGTGCAGATGATTCGAAAACGAATATCAACCCTAGGTTTTTATGTCCTTCTTGTTCAGATATGTATAATGTATGGAAAAGCGTACTAATAAGTACTTTTGTAAATTGGTCAATAGTATAAAATGTATATGTATATAAGAATTCGATCATATACATATATCAATATCCAATTATAGTGAAATTTGATTTCGTCAAGACTTTTGTGTATACATATACGTAATCATTTGAGACAAAAAATATATACGCATTATATACATGTGTATATGAATTCTAATAATAATTTGATCATCTATTTGTAAACATGGTATATGTATTTATGAAATTAAATTAGGTAATGAAAATCTGATATATATATATATATTTAATCAAAGAAAGGGTTTATTAAAAACAAAGTTTAATGTTTAATATTGAAGAAGAGTCATTTAATATATAAATATAATATTAAACATATTAATATAAGATGGCGGGTTGAAAAAGGTGGTCGACCATTTGAAGCCAAAGGAAGAGCTGCTTTGGTCGGTGTGTTAATAGACTTCCTCCACCCACGGTAGCCACTTTGGTCGGTCTGTTAGTAGAACTCCCTCCATCCACGGTGGTCGCTGTCAAAGCAATTATGTAGACCAGAGCACAATGGAAACTTTAACACTCCCATGACCCCTTGGGGTGACTTGGCATGCAACATGAGTTGGCATGCAACGTGTCTCTTCGGTGGATAAGCTGAAGTCGATAGATTCCATGCAGCAATCAAGCTCCAACCGAAATGGTTGGAAGTTTTAACAATAAGACTCGAACTTGCCACAAAACAAGGATGGTATTTAATTCATATAACTACATGGAGATTATAGTTACAACCACATGACAATAGAAATAGTGGAATAGTAAATAAGACCTAGAAGATAGCAGCAAACATAGCCAAAGATTAGAATAAATAGACGTATACACACACACATTCTTTCATTCTTTCTCACACAAGATTAGAAGAGCGATAATTTCTTGAAGGGAGGGTTAGAATAGTTTGATAGAGAGGAAGAATAGTTTGATAGAGAGGAAGAATACCTTGATAGAGAGGAAGAATAGTTTGATAGAGAGGAAGAATAGTTTGAGATAGAGGAAGAATAGTTGGATGTAGAGGAAGAATAGTTGGATAATATCATGGAGATTGAGCGATAGAGAGATAGTTGGATAGAGATAAGAATAGTTGGAGAGAAAGAGAGACTTGCAACCAAGGTGTGGAATCATTTGACGAAGAACGACAAGGTCAAAAGCTTACAATCCACTCTAAGTTTCCAAGAGGTTAGAATCCTTTGTTTATGTTTTATTTTATTTGTTAAATTTGGTATAAAATGTGTACAAATGGAAGTTTAGATAATAGATAGGTACGTCCAAATGGGTATCAATTATTAATATCGTATTTGAAATGCTTTATAAACCATTGTGGAATAAAAGAAAAGAATTTAGAGAAAAGATGTTGTTAATATCGTATTTTGCACCAAAAAAAATAGTTTTAATTTTATTTTTAGAATGTGTTTGCGTACTTTTGGTTACATATGAGATTAATTTCATACATGTTTAACACCTTCTTTTGTATGTACTTTATTTTAGACAAAAGATTGATTTTAAGATTATTGCTTATAAAAGTTTATCGTTTTCCAAAATATGAAAGATTGTCTTCGATAGATATATTAGACAAGTAATGATTAGTAAGCAACAAAAATGATATCTCTATTTTTGTTTTAAAAGAAAGATTGTATTCTCAATAGAATTTTTGTTTGAGGGAATCAAGCTAGGGTTAAGCTTGAGTTGGAAAAATTTACCTTTCGGGACGGGTGCCGAATGTGGATGTTTTAGGGAGAATAGTTGCTTTTTCCAACTATTATTTTGTTGTGCATGGCATATAGTTGGCCGAGTTATTGTTTGAATTATCCATAGAAAAAGATGGAAATTCCTTATTTATACTCTCTACCACATCCTAGTATGATAGTGAATGCTTGTTTCTTAGAATGAAGTAGGAAAAATGAAAATGCATATATTATCTAGGCATGCACTAGATTCCCTCTTGCTTTTGAATTCTTTGGTTAAACCAATTCGTGCAGGGTCGGGTATTCTTGATTGACCAAGAATTTCGGGGAAGTGTAAGCTTCAAGGTTGGGAGGAAAAAGCGCCTGATTCTTGTTCTCATCTATGTTCAAAAGACATAAGGAAGTGACTCAGACTAAAGATCGACGGATGCATCTTCTTGTATATTGATTGGTAATTTGGAAGCCTAAGTAGGAAATAAGAACTTCTTGGTATTGGATATTGTATTATACATGTGCATTATTATGATATATTTGATGTTTGCTTATATCTTGTATAAAATATGCTTAGAGATTGAAATTATAAGTTTATTTATGAATAAAGAGTAGTTTAGGGTTAGATCCTAGATTGATGTCTTTACAATGTATGTAAGATTTAATCATTCAATAACACCGATTATAGGAGATAGAACTAAAGGTGTTCAAACTAGGAGTAGAAATGCAGAAGACTAGGTTGAGTATTGTTTGATTTCTAAGATTTAAACTAGGGATTTGAATGAAGCATGTAAATATGAACATTGGGTGAAAGCGATTGAAGAAGAATTGAATTAGAATGAAAATAAAGATTAATGGATTCTAGTACCCAAATAGAAAGATGAAAATGTAATTGGAATAAAATGGGTTTTCGAAAATAAATTGAATGAGGAAGGTGAAGTTGATAGGAACAAAGCAAGACTTTTTATATAGGATATTTATAGATAGAAGTAATTTATTTTGAAGATACTTTTGTTCTGGTGGCAAGAATTGAAGCTGTAAGATTATTTCTTGCTTATGCTGCTTACAGGGATTTCAAAGTCTATTGGATGCATGTCAAGTCAGCATTTCTAAATGGTGAGTTGGAAGAGGAAGTATATATTGAGAAATCAGATGGATTTAATTGACTCATGAAAAAGGTATGGTTTGTCGATTGAGGAAAGATTTGTATGGATTAAAGCAATCCCCTAGAGCTTGGTATGCTAGATTGGATAAGTATCTATTGAAGCTTGGATTTAACAAAGGTACCGCTAATAGTAATCTGTATTTCAAGATTGATCATGGTAAAATTTTGATTGTTGAAATTTTTGTTGATGATATTATTTTTGGAGGGAATGATAGTTTGTGAAAGAAGTTTGTTGATGAGATGTCTATGATTGGTTAAATGAAATTCTTTTTGGGATTGTAAATTACACAGTCAGAAAAAGGTATTTTCATATCTTATTCAAAGTATGTGAAATAATTGTTAAAGAAGTTTGGATTAGATGATTCAAAGCTAGTTGAAACCCCTATGGTGACCAGATGCAATTTGTCTAAGGATGATGATTCCCCTTAAAAAAATTAGACCAGATATAGATCTATGATTGGTGGACTGCTATATTTGACTTGGTATAGATCTGATACCATGAATGTTGTTTGTCTTGTTGCTAGATTCAAAGCTAATCCTAAAGAATCTCATGTTCTTTCTGTTAAAAGAATTTATAGATATTTGAAAGGAACTGTTGATTTTGGTTTATCATCCTAAAGACAATAATTTAAATTTGAATGCCTTTACTGATACTGATTGGACAAGAGATGTTGATGACTAGAAGAGTACTAGTGGTGGTGTATTTTTCTTGGGCAAGAGATTGGTTTCATGGTCGAGGAAGAAGAAAAAATCTATTTCTTTATCCACTACAGAGGCAAAATATATTTTTGTTGCTAACAAGTGTACTTAGGTAATATGGATGAAGTCAATGTTAATAGGTATCAGAGTTGTGTATGATGAGCCTATTGCTATTTGCTGTGATAACTCAAGTTCTATTAAAATTTATAAGAATATAGCACGTTGCATTCAAAGACTAAGCATATATCTATAAATTTTTATTTTCTGAGAGAGAAGGTAAATGGCAAAGAAATCAGATTGGAATATTTGTCTACAAAGGAACAAATTGCAAATATTTTCATGAAGCCCTTTCCTAAGGATACTTTTGAGCATCTCAAAGAGAATTTAGGGGTGATTTACCCTTCTCATTAGAACTAATATGCACTGGCATGCATCAGTATGATGTATTGCATAGTCATATCTTGTGATCTCGATTGATGAGGTGGTCGCTACTTAGGAGGAGTATCAGATGTTCAAATTTGTCAGATTTTGTGTTTACAAATATGCATTTTTTTCATTGCTATCCAAGGTGGAGAGATTCATGCAAAAATTGATACAATAGTAAAAGGGGGAGAGATATTTGTATTTAAAGAGACTAAGATGATGTAAGTTTATTTTCAGTTTTGAAATACATTTTAACGAGCATTTCATCATATATTACATACTTCTATTTTGATGAATTAAATGATATTCTGAGTTTTTAGCACTCATGTTAATCTTGGAAGTTTCACTCATGGGGCCCACTTGGAGAGAACTCTACTAAGATAGCTTAGTAGTAATTTTTCATTCAGTAGTTAGTATCATTCCAGCAGTTTACTATTCCTATAGCCACATAACTTTGTTCTATGTCTATTCTTCCAGCCAAAGCAAGCATAGTAGTTTCATGTTTGTTGTTTGGAATCTCATTTTTGTAGCCTAAGTTAGATAGATATTCATTTGTTCAGATTAGTTGTTGATTTAAGTTTAGTTTCCTTCATTAGTTTTTGACAACATTTCAATTCCAACATTTTTCTTTGATGAAGTCTTGATGCCCATAATAGAGTCTTAGTGCACATATAGTGCTGACCCATTTTAAGTTCATGTCCTTGGGTTGATAAGTTAAATGAACCTCCATAATGAGTTTGATAGCTACTTAGTATGGATGTGTAATCTCTAAGTTATAGCTTTAAGGATTAGTTATTGAACCATTAAAGGAGATAGATATTTTTGGTGCCATTGTCAGGGATGGTGTCAAACTAACAAGTACTTTAGGGTCATTTTTAGTTTATTCTTGTTTAAATAATGATGCAAGTTTCTCCTCTAATATTCTCTCATTTGAATGAATTATGCCCATAATTCTTTAACAAATTCCTTGTGTGGAATTGGGTGATACTAAGTTAATACTATATGCATAGAAGAAGAGATGCTTTAGGGAGATTTCTTCCTAACAACCCTTATCCTGATAGCCATTTTGAGGAAGCCAACAATTAGTCTGAAGAAAAAGACCAAGAGATAAATCATATGGATGATATATTTGCCAACTTCAATAATCTAGAAGATCCAACTAACAAAGAACCTATTGATAACCCATTTTCCTTTATACTTTATCAAGCAAGAATGGATGCTATTGCACAAAATCGGCCTTACTAACCAACTTTTCAATTCCCCATCATTGACCAACAAGATAATAATAATCTCAAGAATATCCCTATTTTGGTCCTCCCTAAGTTTTATCAGCATGTAATAGAGGACCAGATACATTTTTGTTTGAATTCGACATCCTTTGTAGAAGCTATGATTATACCACTGATGCTCATATGCTTAATCTTTTCCCTGCTACTTTGTAGGATGGAGCCCTAAGATGGTTTACGAGCTTGGGAAGAGTTGTTATCAACAGTTGGGATTCCATGGAACCAAAATTTCTTGACAAATACAAATAATATTGTAGAAGTGGTAACATGAGGGGAGATGACATCTTTAGGATGCAGCAGAGGGAATATGAAAATTTGGAAGACTACATTTCAAGGTTCTTGTTCTGCTTGGGAAAATATTCAGACCATAGTCTTAACCAGGAATATCAAAAGTTACTTTTCCTTAGGGGAGTTAGTGATAGCTATACTGATGCCCTAGATCTAATAGGATGAGGAGACATTACTTAGCTTCCTTTTGATGATATTAAGAAGATATGCCAGAACTACTCTTAAACAGTTGTTAAGAAAGGAAGAGGTATGGGAAAATCATCTACTAGTGGGGTCTCAGGGGTGGAAATCACTAATTTTCTTTCAAATTTTAAGAAGGATATCATAAATGATATGGCCACTAAACTGGATACCCAACAAAAAAAGGAAACACGAGGAGGTAGAAGCAATGTTAACAAAATACTATCCTCATCAGCATAAGAAGAAGGACTACAAATTTTAAATGGTAGCCAATGTTGATAGCAAGAAAATTCCACCTGAGTTCATGCTAATTGAGGGAGATGAAGAACAAGTCTTCTATATTGCATAGAGAAGACCATGGGCTCCAAGACAAGGTATGCTACCTAATAGATTATCTTTTAGTGGATTTGATGTGAATTCTTATGCATATAATAACTAGTGGCAACACCAAGATCCATCCAATTTTGGGGGGTATCCACCATAGTCTTGGAATAACCTTCAGAATACTTGGCCTAGTTACCAAAACGGTCCACCACAATGGCCACATTTTTAGGGTAATTGGCAACAAAAATGTCCTAGGGGAGGGGTGAGCAACAATGGCCAAACCAAGCAACTAGTTACATGCATCCACCTTCACACCCTCAGCAACAAGATATCATGCCCTCTCCTAATCCTAATGCTAGTACACCTAGACCAATTTAGTTTCCATCTCAACCCACACCTAATCCCAATAATAAACCACAACGGGAATAGGTTTATTCTACTAAGAAAAAATTGTACTGCATATATGTTGTGAGTTTAGGTGACATTCACATATGTTCAGGAACTACCCTGGCTACTCCTTCCAGTCCTCTCACAAATGAGCTTCCAAAGGAGGAAGAGGAGCATCCAAATCTAGCTGAGACACTTCCTCAGCTAGAACAATTCAAGGATCCTGAACCAGCCCACCAACCTAATCCAAAATCACCATTTCCTCAAAGGTTAGACATTATCAAACAAAAGGAAGAGACCCCTTTTGACATCCTGGATCAATTTAAACACATGTGTTTCAAGACACCTTTGTTTCAGGCCATTAAGGATGTCTTAACCTATGGGAAAGCCAAAAAAGAGGCATGTCTCAAGAATCCAAGAAGGAAGGCAAAAAATCCTAAAACTATTCATGTGGTAGGCCAATTGGTAGACATCATGCTTGGGAAAGTAATTATTCCCAAGTATGTTCATCCAGGTGGCCCTATAGTTGCAGTCATCAAGTATGTTCATCCAGGTGGCCCTATAGTTGCAGTCATCAAGTATGTTCATCTAGGTGGCCCTATAGTTGCAGTCATAAAGAATGCTTTAATAGACTTAGGTTCTTTAATTAATGCAATGACTAAGGAAATCTTGCAGCAACTAAATATTACCAATACAAGACCCACTACTACCATCTTGCAACTTGCTGATAGTTCTACTATCCAACCAAATGGTATAGTGGAAGATGTAGTTGTTACTCTTGATTCATGGGAGTATCCAATAGATTTCATGATCCTTTCCCCTAAACACACACTAGGAGGATATCCTATTATCTCGAGAAGGCCATGGTTGGCCACAAAAGATGCTTATATAGGATTTTGTTCAGGAGACATGACCATATTTGATGGTAAGAAAACTAAAAAGTTGCTTCTTTATCCACCTGCTCAACCAACACAAGAAATAGATAATCCCATTTGGCCAAATGTTGGAGAAGAAGCTAAAGATATTAATTTAGTGGCTAAGCTCATGATGATAGATATAAGCCCTTTCTTGCAATAATATGATGAAGATTAAATCTTGTCTCAAATAATCAAAAATCATTATGAGATTCATTCAAAATCATCCAACCATGCATCTAGTTCAGAAAGGCCTTTGCCAATGCTTCTCTCGGTTACTCCTACTGCAGCAGCAAATATTATATCTACATTATTACCTAGAGAATTAAAAATGCCAAGTGTTAGTGAGATAGACATGATAGAATTGACTTTGCAAGCACAAGTTGCAAAAGAAAAATATCTAAATATCAATAGTCAGCTTACCCAGGAGAAACAATTATCTTTGACAAATCTGTTAAAGAAGCATAAGTAGGCATTTTCTTGGAGTTGCCATCAAATGAAGGGTCTTGATCCTAAATTATGCACTCATAAGATCTATATCAGAGAAGATTGTGCATTAGTGAGGTAGCCACAAAGAAGAATTAACCCTTCATTAAGGGAGATTGTGAAGGAAGAATTATAGAAGCTCTTGGATGTAGGATTTATCTACCCAATCTCAGATAGCCAATGGGTATCTCCTTTGGTAATTGTGCCTAAAAAGGGAGGTAAATGGAGATGTTGTGTTCATTATAGGGAACTCAACTCTATAACTAAGAAGGATCATTTTCCACTTCCTTTCATAGATCAAGTATCGGATTCACTAGCAGGAAAACCATACTTCTATTTCCCATATGGTTTCAGTGACTACAATCAAATACAAATTACACCAGAGGATTAGGAGAAGATAACTTTCACCTATCAATGGGGAACCTACACCTATTCTGTACTTCCATTTGGTCTCTAGAATGCACCTACAACTTTTCGAAGAGTAGTAATAAGTATATTTTCAGACATTTCACATGAATGTATGGAAATTTATATGGATGATTTAACTACTCATGGCATTAATTTTTCTCAAGCATTACAAAAACTAGAAAACATGTTGCAAAGATGTGAAGATCATAATCTATCCCTGAATAGTGAAAAGTGTTTCATGATGATGAAACAAGGAGTGGTCCTTAGCCACTACATCTCTCAAAAAGGAATACAAGTAGACCCATCCAAGATTGTAGTCATTTCTAGTCTCCCTACACCTACAAAGAAAAAAGATGTCAGAAGTTTTCTAGGACATGTAGGGTATTATAGGAGATTCATAAAGACTTTAGAAAAATTCCAATAGCTCTTTATAACCTTTTGACTAAGGATGTAGAATTTCATTGGAAAGAGGATTGTGACAAGATTCTCTAATATAAAAGGAGCATTAACACGAGCACTTGTGCTCAAAGGTCCTAATTGGGAACTTCCATTCCACATTCATACAGATGCATCTGATTATGCAATAGGAGTTGTTATGGGTGAGAAAGAGGCATCAATTGAACATGCAATCTATTTTGTTAGCAAGAACTTGCAAGGGGCTGAGTTTAACTACACAATCACAGAGAAAGAAATGTTGGCAATCATATATACCCTGAAAAAATTCAGGCATTCTATGACAGGGTATTAGATCTTAATTTATATTGATCATGCAACAATCAAATATCTTATGAATATGACATTGATTACAGGAAGATTGGCAAGATGGTTACTATTGATGCATGAATTTGATATCACAATAATTGACAAGCCTAGTAAAGTAAATGTTGTAGCAGATTTCTTATCCAGGGTGACTACATTAGAAGATACTCAGGTGATTAATGACACTTTCCCTGATGAACATTTATTATTTATTAACATGCATACACCTGGGTTTTTAGATATAACAAACTATTTGGTTACGGGGAAGGTGCCTCCTCACTTCTCTCCAAATGAGAGGAGGATTCTCATTGAGAAAACATTACCTTTCTCATGGATTGAAGGATGTTTATTCTACATTGGACCAGATCATGTGATGAGGAGATGTGTCAGAGTAGATGAAACCTTTGACACTTTGCATACATGTCATGATGAATCTTGTGGAGGACATTTTGCTGCCAAAAGGACAACAATGAAAATTCTTAACATGGGTTATTACTGGCCTACACTTCATAAAGATGCAATCAAGTACATAAGAAAATGTGATAGATGTCATAGGATGGGACAACCAACCAAATCAGATGAGAGACCCCTCTACCCTCAAGTTGAACTATTACACCATTTAACAAATGGGGTTTGGATTTTGTGAGTCCAATTAATCCACCATCCACTGGTAAGTCCTATATCCTACTGTGTACTGACTATGCCACTAAATGGTTTGAAGCTAAGGCAATAAAACATGCAAGGGATAATAAGGTTTCATAATTTATTTATGAGGAGATCTTCACAAGATATGTGGTTCCAAGGGAGATAATAATAGGTCAAGGAGCTCAATTCACATCAACCCTTGTTACAACACTAGTTAATGAATACAATATTAGGGAATGAAAATATACCCTTTATCATCCTTAGGAAAAAGGAAAAGCTGAGGTAGCCAATCAGGAAATTGATGCAGTTCTGACAAAAATAGTGGCCATTCATAAAAAAATTGGGTCAATAGATTGTTGGAAGTTGTTTGGGCATACAAAACTACATGGAAAACAATAACTAGTTTTACACCAGTTGAATTGTTATATGGAAAAACAACTATGATTCCAATTGAGTTTGAACATAAAACTCTAAGAACTGCATTGGATTTTCAAATGAATCTATCAGAATCTCAAAAAGAAAGGATCATGCAAATCAATAATTTAGATTAAATGATGAAGGAAACACTTCACCACATAAAAGTTGTACAATCTCAGTGAATTAAGTGGCATGATAAATACATTAAAAAGAAGCAGTTTGAACCAGGTGACTGTGATCTTCTTTATGACTCTTGGTATCAAGAAGATTCAAGTAAGCTGCAAACTAGTTGGCTAGGACCATATGAGTTAGTAGAAGTATTTTCACATGGAGCTATTCAACTTACCACAATTGATCCTATTATATTCAAATTTCTTGTCAACAATCATCGCTTGCATTTATATCACAAGCTATCTTGAAAAGCAAAATTCATGCAGAAATTCACTGACTTTCCTATAACCGAAGGAAGCAGACCAAGTGTCCATCCTTTTGCCTAATACACATGTGCAACAATTCATAATAAAGATTTCCAATTAAATGGAAATCTAATTCTTGCATCATTCTGTGCATCAGCCTTCACTCTATCATTCTCTCTCTTCTATCATTTCGCTCCATCTCATTCCTCATTTATTACTTAACTAATTGATTGACATGTACTTTACGTGCTTGACATGAAAATACACATTATTCGGTACATGCGAATGATTACTTCTCGCATAATTATCTTAAATATCATTAATTTTTATCATGTTTATTAATTGTGATATTTGCATAGAATATTTTTCATGTAAACTCCTACCTGTGAGAACACATGCCTAAATTTAGGTTGGGGGAAAGGAAGAATATGCCCATTAGTTGTCTTTTACTTGATTTGAACCAATGATGTGACATTTTTTTTCATTGCACTATCATTTTTATTTTTCTTGAAGCGCTTCTAAAAAAACAATCTTTATTAATGATTTTCCCTTGTCTTAAATCAGAAATTTTAAAAACAAAGGGTAAGATGTGGGTATGTGCAAGCTAATGAGATAATGGGTTTTGTATCAAGTATCATATGCCGACATGCATTGATGTCAATGGGAAATTAGGGTTTCATAGATTAAAAGGGACAAGTTCCTTCATTTCTGATCACACAAAACTCAAAGCGAAGCAGAGTGAGTTTAAGGTGATCAAGGCAACTAAGAGAATTTTTTTGTATTCTATGTGTGAATTTATCAAAGATTTTCACAAGCTTTGGTTGTGAGTTATTTTCCCTCTTTTCATGCTATTTTTATGAAATTGGAATGGCTTCTAGATCTGATCTTGCTCTCGTAGATGTAGTTGTCCCTATTGTGGGGGCTATTAAGGATCATCCATGTCCAAAATTCAATCAATGCCCTCAAATTACTATTGTCATGAAAGATTGCACCCGTGATGCTAAGTGCGAAGCCAAGCAATCCTGTGAAACATGGAAACACCTTCGAGCTTGTGGGTTGCTCAAGTTGAAGGTGAATCTCTGGGTTATGGGTTGGCTTCCCTTGAATCCCTCCTAAAACTAAAAATTTATGTGGAAAAGAGAGAGAATAATCTAAAAATACTCAAAAAAATGCAATTAAACTAGGAGGTGATACACCGAAAATTTAATGGTAATAGCCTAAAACTCACAAAATATGACAAAATTTCACCCACACAAAATAATTTTTACTCTCCAACCACATAAATATTTCCTATGAAGGCCAAGGAGAATGTAAACTTGGAAGGAAAAACTGGTTTTCACAACCAATTGACAAAAATACCCCTTTTACACAACCTAAAACCTATGATTATATGAAAAGCAGAAGATACATGCACATAAAAGAGACTGAAATTCAAAGGTTTAAATAAAAACACCATAAATTTCTATCAAATCTGCAAATGAACATGCACAATTACCAAGGCAAATATATGAAACTCTGAAATATCAAAGGAAATCTGCTATAAAACTAAAATACTAAAGTGTTGAGATACAATGCTTTTTTGCAAAAATGTGCATGCAAAAAAGAAAGAACCAGAGGGAAAAAAGGAGAGAGAGAATATATAGAACCCATCATTTATATCTCCTCCAAAACCCTAAAAATAAAAACTACATTAGAAAAAGCCTCAGGCAAATTTGCCGAAAAATGCCTAAAAAATTAATGCGAAACTCTGCCAACAATAGTCTCCAATGCTCAAAATAGGACCCCAACTAATGTTGCATGAAAAGACTCTCCTTGCTAAAAATAAAACTACTACTCTGCCAAATATAGCTGCCAAAAAATAAAAATCTCCCCCTTTCCTATTTTGTGCATGTTTGAGCTATGTATTTTGTCTTTTTAATTAATATTTATTTAATATTTATTTAAAATAATTTGTTTTAATATAAATATTAAAATAAGATTAATTATTATTTAGCTTATTGCCTTTTTACTTTAAAATAAATTTATTAGAGTTTTAAATGAAATAAAACCTAATAAATTTATATTCAATAAAAAGAAATAGAATAAAAGAAAAGAAAGAGCTTTCGAAAGCTCTTGTCCTTTATTTTAAGGCCTTACAATACATGAAATTTAATTTTAATAAAAATAAAATCTCAAAAGCTTACTCGAATCCATGAATTAGGCCATGCACATTAAAACAAACTCGAACCCTAAAAAGAATACATCATTTCATTTATTTTTTGCAAACTTCTCTGTGAACTGAATGTCAAGTTGGAAAATTCTTGGTCGGGTATGCATGAAGTTTCCCTATATTCTCTGTAATATCTTCTTTTGGGATGCAATAATGTGCAAATTCTTTAGGTTTTCTGGAACATTCCTTTATTGTTACTTCTCTTTAAGGTCGCATCCCTGATCTTTGGTATCATTAACTTTATTTGATCTCTATATCCTTTCTTTTTTGAGGTGGTGACTGGAATATGAAAGCGAGCTTTTGTCTTTAAATGCCTTCAACTTCTATTTATCCATTTCTCATTGTATAAGGGTGTCATATTGTTTTATTTCTCATAGCCATAAGAGCATTTTTCTATTCCTTTACTGTTGTCTGCATAGGTTGAATATGAATACCTTAGCAATATTGGTTGATATATGTTATATCTTAGATGGGTTTTCTTCTATATATGTGGTAATGGGTTGTATATCTCATGCATAATTCTATTATTCTTATGTACTGTATCTCTTTCCATTTTGCATATTGTCTTTCCAATCTATATGAAATTGCTCTAAATAACCTTGCTCATAATTTTATAGCCATTAGTGTATTTCCATATGCTTAAAAAAGTAATGAATGTGTTCTCATGCTTTTAAAACCTTTTGATCTATTCCACTCATTTATCGTCAGAGTGCTTGTAGTTTCAAATTATCAAACTTATTGTCAAAACCCATCTCTTGGACTGGTGAAGAGTGTGGAGACAATATGAACTGGGTTCTGACCAAATTAAAAGGGTTTTTGGGGGTTTTCACTTCCTAAATTTTGTGAAAAAACTAGCCAAAGCGGAATTTGGGTTTTGGAGAATAAATGAAAACCATATGACCCTATTTTTCTGATTTTACTCCAATAGTGGCTGCTCTGTTAGCATGAGTTGATTGTTCATGATATCAATGTCTTCAAGAATTTTCCTTTTGATGATCATGTTGTGCATATTCTTTGATATGGTGGTGGATTTTATATTCTTTAGGATGAATATCACACTCTATACATATTGAGACTGATTTCTCATGTACTATGTAGCTCTTTCTCTTTATGCAGTGATTGTGACTGGGATTCTTCTTTTGATAATGATCATGCTTTGACAAGTTAATGAGATACATGTGTTTCTCTCTTACAATTCTAGCACTGTATTTTAGGTTCATGACAGTGACCTTTGTTGCCTTGAAAATATTGGCACTCTTTCATTAATCCTTGGCATTAGGTATGATGGGACTCTTCATAATTCGTTGATTGCACTTTGATTGCGTAAATAATTACTCATGGCTACTTAAAACTATGATTCTCCTCTGTCCATTTGCATTTTGAAGCTATCAAAACCCTTATCACTGCTATTAAGGATTGTAAATACTCACAATGTTGTCCTTAGATCGTTATACATTGTCTTCTCAATTCCTTCTTGTGGTTTACTAGAGATGACCATGTTCTTCATGTTTAAATCTACTCTATTGATTTGTTCTATCTGATTACTATATTGGGCATGCTTTGTACTCTTTTTAATACTATTTGACTATATTAGGGTGCATCTAGGTTACAAGTCTTCTTATAAGTACTAATTTTATTCACAGGACAGATCTAGTCATCTATTGAGCATCGGATGCAGCTTTATTCACTGTCGCATGTGTTGTCATTGAATGATAGATTTTCCTATCATTGAGTGATAATACATGGGAGATTGGATACACTTGCATTCCTATTTAGTATATGATTAGTGTCACTATGTGAGTAGTGATATGTATGTTGAGCTCAACCCCTTCAGGAGCCCATTTTAACCCACATACATAATGGATATGAAATGAAAACTGGTATCTGCACATGAAGCAAACAAGCTAGATAAAAACATGGTTCTTGCTGATATCTCATGACATCTTTTTGCTTTGATCTGCTTTGTTCTGAATCGGGTATAGTAGTGTATGCACACTAGGAGTATCTTTATGTGTGTAGGACTTAAAGGAACAACCCGAAGCTCTAACCAAATCATTTTTCTCTTTATTTCAGGTCATCTCATGGAGTGGACAACAGGATGCTTGGATCTACGAAGCTGACTAGAAGACCTTTCTGCATAACTCATCAACCTATTCAAGCAATGCTGGGTTCTTTCTTTCCCTTCTTCCTACACTCTTTTGTTTCTTTTGTGTTTGCATTTCTATGATCAATGTGATATTTTCTCAGCTATTCCCACGACTTGTGTGGGATCTTGTGAATAGTTTTCTCTTTATAAATAAAGATATATTACATGCAGATGATTTCTTTCTTGATTCATATATTTCATATTGGAAATAAGATACTTGTATGGCATACATGTTTATTTAATAAAGATAGTATACTTGGAAAAAATTTGTGTACCTATTCTCTACAATACATAAGACCTGTTGTAGGTCACCAAGATTTTCAAGTGTGATAAAATTTTGGTAACAATTTTGTCAACCTCTCAGGAGTGTTTGCCTACTAAATAGTAGAATCTAGTAGCCTAGCATATCCATTGGGAATTGAGTCAATTATATCTTCTTCAAAATCTGAAACTGCATCTTAGCACTCTAAAGAAAACTTAAAAATGAAACTACAAAGGTTCTACATAAAGCTGAGCCTGCACACTGTGCAATTTGTACTTATGGAAAATAGAAACAAAACTGAACTGAATTGAACTGAAAACTAAAAACAACAATGTGTTGGAAGCACTTATTAAGCTGAGAACTGCTGAAAACAAAGCTAAAACTATTCTACTATGTACATATGCAAAATGTTAGTACTCAATAGCACAATTTGGGGTTAATCCCATTGACAGGGATTGGTAAAACCTCCCCATCTAGCCTAGCAAGCCAGAATGCATTATTTTGTTTGCATTCTGTGATAATATACGAGCCATCCCAGATGGCATCAAACTTGGTATGCCTACCATGTTTGTTTTTTAACTCATCCCACTTGAAAACAAGATCACCTTGATTAAATATGCGTGGCACAACTTTTCTATCAAAGGTTTTCTTCATTTGAGCATGGTGAATTTCTAATTTTCTGTATTCTTTTTTGTGAGTTTCTTCTAACTCCATAAGTTGAGCAAACCTAATCTGCATTGGCTGCTCTTCAAGTAACTCTAGCTATCTTATATAATTTAAAGTTGGCAATTCAACTCAAATAGGTAACTTGGATTCTTTGCCATAAGTTAAAACATAAGGAGAGTTACATGTTTATCTTTTTGGTGTAATCCTATCAGCCCAATGGGCTAACTTGATTTTTTCATGCCAAGTTCTCTGATTCTCAACAATGGTCTTCTTAATGATGCTGATCAAGTTTTTATTAGTTTATTCGGCTTGTCCATTACCCTGAGGGTAATAATTGGATGAAGTATTCAAATATATATTATGCTTAACTGACCAATCTGAAACTCTAAGACCAATGAAAGCTAAAGCATTATAAAAAATGATTGATTCTAGGCTACCAAACCTGGACACTAAATCTTGATAGAAATTCAGGATAGAAGTTTCATTAGCTTCTTTCAATGGAACTGCTTTTGTCCACTTTGTGAAATAATCATTTGCCGTAAGAATCCACTTGTGACTTGCACTAGAAGGTGGATTAATAGGTCCTATAAAAGCAAGCCCCCACTTTGCAAAGGGTTGTTCAACTTCAATTGGTTGCAAAGGCAAGGCTGCAAGCCTTTGTTTACAGGCAAACAATGAACATTTTTCATATTTCCTCACCCATGAGTGAGCATCCTTAAAAAATTCAAGCCAATAATAACTAGCTCTCATAATTTTCAAAGCTGTTGTTCTTGCTACAAAGTGACCTCCTGAAAGGTCCTTCAAGAAATTCTTGCAGAACTATTTCAATCTGATCTGGCTCAATGCATCTTAATAGTATATTATTATAGTCTTTTTTGAACAAAATACCATATATTAAAGCATAAGGAATGGCTTATATCTTGAAATACCTTCATTTTGACCTATCTAAGCCTTCCAGACAGTCACCAGTTTGTAAATAATGGACAATTTGTTTATTCCAAGTGACTGGTACAGTTAGGACAACATGTTGTTATTCATTATTAAGCACTATTTCAACTTGTTGCTCTTCTTCTTTACTATTTTTTGCACTTCTAGCAAGTTGTTCACATTAAATCTTGCCTCTAACTAGCTTGGTTACCTTAATAGAGATGTCATATTCCATTGCCTTAGTAATCCAACCTACCCTTTTGTTGTTTATGTCCTTGCTGAGGAAAAACTCCTTCACTGTAGGATGAGCAACCATAAGCTGAATCTTATTGTTAGAGAGCATGTGCCTAAATTTCTTAAGGCTTCTTATTATTCCTAACACATGCTTTTCTACAAATGAGTACCTAGTCTCATAATCATGCAAAATATGACTAAAGAAAGCAATTGGTTGTTCTAAGCCTTCATAATTTTGTTGACACAACATTGAAAAAATAGTATCCTCACTCCCAAAAGCATATAGAATAAAATCTTTCTTAAAATTAGGATTAATGAGAGTAGGGGCTGCTGCAATTGCCTCTTTAATTTCTTCAAAACTGTTCTTACCTTCCTTAGTCCACTGGAAAGGAATATTTTTCTTAAGCATGGTTGTAAGTAGCTGGATCAATGCTACAATATTAGGAATAAACCTTCTGATAAAGTTAATCCTACCTATGAAAATTTGGAGTCCCTTTTTATGTGCTGGTAATGGCAATGCAAGTATGGTTGTGATCCTCACAGGGTCTATTGAAATCCCATGCTTTGAAACAATATATCCCAACAACTTGCCTTCATGAACAACAAATATGCTCTTCTTGGGATTTAATCAAACTCCATATTCCCTACATCTCTCAAATACCTCTCTGAGATGGTCAAGATGTTCATTATCCTTTTTAGAAAAATTAGTTACATCATCTAGGTAGACCAAAACAAACTTGTTAATCAGGTCTTGAAATTCCATATCCATTGCACGTTGAAATGTTGCCCCTGCATTGGTCAGTCCAAATGGCATTTTATTATAAGCCATTGTACCCCACTTGGTGGTAAATGCTATTTTGTATTGGTCTTCTTCTTTTACTAGAATTTGGTTATATCCTGAATAACCATCAAGTAATGAGAATCTCTCTGACCCTGATACAACCTGCAATATTTGATCCATTGAGGGCAACAAGTAATGGTCTTTTAGGGATGCTCTATTTAGGTCTCTAAAATCAACACACAGTTTGAGTTCACCATTCTTCTTCCTAACAGGAACTATATTGGACACCCAGGATGTGTGCTTGATTGGAAATATGATATTTCCTTCAATCAACTTATTTAACTCAGTGTTCATAAGATGTTCTAATTTGGGATTAAGAGGCCATTGTTTCTTCCTTACTAGTTTTACATTATCTACCAGCTCTATGGTATGTTGAGCTAAATAAGGATCAAATCCTTTCAAATATTCATACCTCCATGCAAATATTTCATTGAATTCTTGAAAAAGTTTTACAAAAGCATGTTTTTCTTCAGGGGTACATACCTTGCCAATTTTTAGTAGCTTGTCCTTGAATATTTCAACAGGTTCATAATATTCTTCCTTCACAAACATGCTACCTATATCCTTTCTAACCTAATCATCTATATTAAAAATAGATTCAAGGGTTACCAAACCCTTGGGCAACTTGTTAGTTTTCAATTGGAGAAACTGATTTTCATATTGTTCATTGAACTTATGCTGATTTCCAGCAGAAAACTCAGTTTCTTCAATTAGGAAATTAGCAATCTACTCATCTAAGTTAAAAACCTGCCAATTAACACTATTATCTAGAACTGAGGCCCTTATGACAACTTTAACATACTGTTGTCTATCAATATTTTCTAGCTTTTTTGGATTATCAACCTGAGCTCCTAAGGTAGCAAGCCTATCTACTTCTTTATTTTGACTTCCAGGTATGGACAACAGATTAAATGCATCAAAATCTTCAATTAAATCCCAAATTCTATGCTTGTACATCTTCGAAACATCATTTTTGGTGACATGGATATTCCTTACTTGGTTCACAACTAGTTCACTCTCACCTAAAACTTGTAAATATTTAACCTTTTTCTGCCTAGCCCATTCTAAGCCATGTGCTAATGATTCATACTATGTTGTATTGTTTGTATAACTAAAAGAAAATCTGAAAGCAGTGTAATATTTCATACCTTCGGGTGAAACCAACATAACACCACCTCCAGAACTATTTTTACCTCTTGAACCATCAAAATAGAGCTGCCAAACCCGATTTTTTTGCTGTTCTAACTGCTGGTCAAGTGGAATATCCTCTTTTTGAAGCTTAAGAATAACAACATCCTCCTCATGACTCATGTAAACACCAAGACCTATTTCATCCATGTTGATGAAAGAATCTTATGTAGTATTCTGGGCTACCCACTCATCCAAATTCACATCAGGTATGCCTTGAACAAGTGTATCTGGATCCTGGATAGGTGGTAACTCCTCATGGTATCTGATGGCAATATCTGCATTTATAGGACTTGGGGTATATGGTTCTAAGTGGCAACTGGCTTGGGGTTCTGACTTAATGGTAACCTTAGTACCATACCGAGTTCTAAAAAACAAGTGTGACCAATCAGCAGAAAGGTATCCTCCTAATTTTGCTGTGAAATCTCTAGATAGGAAAATAGAAAAGTGTGGAGGTAAGTTAGCTATGTACATGTCTTGATGTATTAAAAAATTTAGACAAGCATGCAAGGTCAAACCAAGATCTTTGGCCAATCCAACTAACTTAGCTATTGTTCCATCTAATTGTACAACTACTCTAGAAACAGGCTCATAAATTAGACCAAGTTTATCTACAAGATCTTTGGGCATAATTGAACTACAGACTCTTAAGTCTATCAAGCAATTGTGGACTAGATGTTTGCCAAATATCAATGTTATGAAAAATGGAGGAGGCTTTGGTGTTTAGATTGGCTGATTATTATTAACTAGGATATCATTATCTAATGCAACTTTGGGTTGATCTTTCTGAGGCTCATTAGTCAAGGAAAGATTATCCAATTTGTCTCTTAGCAATTCCTTTTGTCCAAGAATTTGCAATGCATCTATCATTGTCATGGAAACAGTGCATTTTGCCATATATTCAACAATATTAAATGGAACACCACTAACCTTTTGTTGTACTTTTGGAACAACGGGCTCGGGCTAAACTAGCTTTGACTGAGATTGAACTTTCTATTGTTCTATAGGTGTTGGAGGCTATGCTCTTGGTAAAATCTATACATTCTGGATAGGTGAAGGTGTCCTAACAGCTTGTTAACTTGTACAAGCTTGTTGTTTTCCTTTATCTAGTTGTTGTCTGAATTTATTTTGTTGTTGTCCATTATTTATAGCTTGTTGTTGATGAATTGCAGCTTGTTGTCCAATGCCAATAGCCCGTTTCTTTGACCTTGTATTAGCTTCAATAGGTGAAAAGGGTTTATTTTGTGCTTGCAGATGATTAAGTCCACAAAATTCCTCACCTTGCCAATTCATCATAGCCACCTCAGAACCTTCTGGTTCCTCATTTATACCTGCATCCTGATAAGATATGTTATTCTAAACCATCAAAGCTTGTGATTGAGAATTCATTGCATTTTGGCATGATGCTTGATTATGAGGTTGTTAGCACAGAAAACACCACTCTTGTGCCATATTGTTTTGAGCTGGAACAATTTCTTTAGAATTGCTAGTAGTATTCAGATTATACTACTGTTTTTGCCTATTGTTGTAGTTCCTCCTTTGATTCTGAGCATCAACTTGGTAGTTAGACCTATTGGGTTGATAAGGAGCTTGATATGGGGCTTGATACCTTGGATTTTGGTTCTGATTTTTCTTGAGGCTCACTAATTCATTGCCAAAATTTTGCATAGTTTGCTGGTTTGGTGAGTTTCTTCAACATTCATTATAAACATCCCTTTTAACTCTTGTAATTGCTTTCACAGGTCTACTACAACACTATTTTGAGCATAATTTGGGAAACCTAGTGCTAGAACAATAGGTTTTGCAGCTATAGGGGGTACTCATAAAGGCATCAATGGCTAGATATCAGAAAAAATAGGCATAGGAGGTCCAGGGGCAATTTTACTAGCTTGTAAAAGGTTGTTTTCTACTCTAATAGATACATCATAAGCTGCTGGTAATGTAACCCTACCCATAGACTGAATTATAATAGTAATATCATTATTTAAAGCTCTCAAATAATAAAAAAATGCATGTTTAGGAGAGGACTTTACTGTTGTAGGAATTCTATTCCAGGTTCGCTCAAAACGGTAATTGAAATCAATCATCTTCTCTTGCAGTGCCCTTTTGATAGCGGTCATCTGCTCAACTAATGATAGGTGATCTGATTTATCTGTAAACTGCTCTATCAGCTTGTCACCCAAATCATCCCAATCATTAATTGAATTCATTTGAAAACCCGTGAACCATTATAGTGTTTTTCCTCTGAATGATGCTGTTAGTAGCCTGAGCACCACGTTCTCTTGGGTTATATGGTGAACTGCACATAGAGATGCTACATCTCTTATGTGCTCGATGGGTGTGACGTGGTCTTCACTAGTGAAACTAGGAAGACTTTTCAGAGCTGCTCCTTGTATAGGATCATGTTGGGTCAATTTCAAAGGGTTGCCTCCATTGAAAGGTACAAAAGCATGTTCTCTTGATATGACCATTGGAAATACTGGAGGATTTACTGGTGGATTTTGGGTAATAGATGGTTGAATTAGGGTATTCGCAAAAGGAGGATTTATGCGGGTGGAAAAATTAAGCTAAGAATTAGGTAGGGAAGAAGAATTAAACAGGAAATCAGAATCTGAAATTTCCAGAAAAACTTCAACTTCTGAACTTTCTGGAAACTCAACTGCTGAATTTGATGCTTTCTCTGTCTTTTTCATTGTCGTTGACCTTCTTTGTGATGGTGGTAGATCAATATGCTCAACTGGATCCTCACTCTATCTAGTTTGATACTTTTTCATATGCTATTAAGACCTATTCTGCACATAGAACTAGAAAATAGAGTCGCCAGGTACTGGAAAAAAAACCCCCAATAGGCTAAAATATTGTTGTCAATACCAAAACAATACCAAAAATAAAGCTTCTTTGAGCTGTAACAGCTCAAATGAGTCCCACCAAGCGTGCCAAAAACTGTTGTCACGAAGGATTGCACCCGTGATGTTAAGTGTGAAGCCAAGCAATCTTGTGAAACATGGAAACACGTTCAAGCCTCTAGGTTGCTCAACTTGAAGGTGAATCTCTGGGTTATGGGTCAGCTTCCCTTGAATCCCTTGTAAAACTAAAAATTGATGTGGAAAAGAGAGAGAATAATCTGAAAATACTGACAAAACTGCAATTAAACTAGGAGGTGATACACCGAAAATGTAATGATAATAGCCTAAAACTCATAAAATATGATAGAACTTCGCCCACAAAAAGTAATTTTTACTCTCCAACCACATAAATATTTCCTACGAAGGCCAAGGAGAATGTAAACTTGGAAGGAAAAACCAGTTTTCACAAGCAAATTTACAAAGCACCCCTTTTACACAACCTAAAACTTGTGATTATACAGAAAAAAGAAGATACATGCACATAAAAGAGACTTAAATTCAAAGGTTTTAAATTAAAACATAGTAAATTTCTATCAAATTTGCAAATGAACATGCACAATTACCAAGGCAAATATATGAAACTCTGAAATATTGAAGGAAATTTGCTATAAAACTAAAATACTAAAGTGCTAAGATACAATGTCTTTTTGCAAAAATGTGTATGCAAAATAGAAATAACCAGATGGAAAAAAGGAGAGAGAGAATATATAGAACCCATCATGTATATCTCCTCCAAAACCCTAAAAATAAAAACTGCATGAGAAAAAGACTTGGGTGAATTTTCCCAAAATAGCCTAAAAAACTCATGCGAAACTCTGCCAACAATAGTCTCCAATGCTCAAAATAGGACCCCAACTGATGTTGCATGAAAAGACTCTGCTTGCTAAAAATAAAATTGCTACTCTACCAAATATAGCTGCCAAAAAATAAAAATCTCCCCCTTTCCTATTTTGTGCATGTTTGAGCTATGTATTTTGTCTTTTTAATTAATATTTATTTAAAATAATTTGTTTTAATATAAATATTAAAATAAGATTAATTATTATTTAGCTTATTACCTTTTTACTTTAAAATAAATTTATTAGAGTTTTAAATGAAATAAAACCTAATAAATTTATATTCAATAAAAAGAAATAGAATAAAAGAAAAGAAAGAGCTTTCGAAAGTTCTTGCCCTTTATTTTAAGGCCTTACAATACATGAAATTTAATTTTAATAAAAATAAAATTTCAAAAGCTTACTTGAATCCATGAATTAGGGCTTGCACATTAAAACAAACTCGAACCCTAAAAAAAAATACATCATTTCATTTGTTTTTTCCAAACTTCTCGGTGAAGGTTGTTGTTGGCCGCTATGCACACAATGTATGAGCTCAAGATGAATTTTCAGAGGCTAAACAAGGGATTGAACTTAATGTCAAGCTGGAAACTTCCTGGCTGGGTATCCATGAATTTTCCTTATATCTTTGTAATATCTTCTTTTGAGATGCAAGAATGTGCAAATTCTTTAGGTTTTTTGGAACATTCTTTTATTGTTACTTCTCTTTGAGGTCGCATCCCTGATCGTTGGTATCGTTAACTGTATTTGATCTTTGTATCCTTTCATTTTGAGGTAGTTAACAGAATATGAAAGTGAGCTTTTGTCTTTAAATGGTTGCAACTTCTATTTATCCATTTCTCATTATATAAGGGTATCATATTGTTTTATTTCTCTTAGCCATAAGAGCATTTTTCTATTCCTTTACTGTTGTCCACATAGGTTGAATATGAATACCTTAGCAACATTGGTTGATATATGTTTTATCTTAGATGGGTTTGTTGCTATATATCTGGTAATGGGTTGTATATCTCATGCATAATTCTATTATTCTTATGTACTGTATCTCTTTCCATTTTGCATATTGTCTTTCCAATCTGTATGAAATTGCTCTAAATAACCCCACTCATAATTTTATAGGAATTAGTATATTTCCATGTTCTTAAGCCAGTAATGAATATGTTCTCATGCTTTTAAAATCTTTTCATCTATTCGACTCATTTATCCTCAGACTGCTTGTAGCTTCAAACTATCAAACTTACTGTCAAAACCCCTCTCTCGGGCTAGTGAATATTTTGGAAATAATACGAACTGGGTTTTGACCAAATTAAATGGTTTTTTTTGTGTTTTCACATCCTAAATTCGGTACAAAAATTTGCCAAATTGACATTTGGGTTTTGCAGAACAAATGAAAACAATATGATTGTATTTTTTTTATTTTACTCCAATAGTGGCTGCTCTGTCAGCATGAATTGATTGTTCATAATATCAATTCCTTCAAGACTTTTCCTTTTGATGATCATGTTGTGCATATTCTTTGATATGGTGGTGAATGCTCTGTTCTTTAGGATGAGGATCACGCTCTATACATATTGAGACTGTTTTCTCATGTATTGTGTAGCTCTTTCTCTTTATGCAGTGATTGTGACTGGGATTCTTCTTTTGATAATGATCATGCTTTGACAAGTTAATGAGATACATGTGTTTCTGTCTTATGATTCTAGCACTGTGTTTTAGGCCCATGATAGTGACCTTTGTTGCTTTGAAAATATTGGCACTCTTTCATTAATCCTTGGCATCAGGTATGATGGGAGTCTTCGTACTTCATTGATTGCACTTTGACTGCACAAATAATTACTCATGGCTACTTGAAAATATGATTTTCCTCTTTCCATTTGCATTTTGATGTTGCAAAAACCCTTATCACTGCTATTAAGGATTGTAAATACTCACATTGTTGTCCTTAGATCTGTATACATTCTCTTCTCAATTCCTTCTTGTCTTTTACTAGTGATGATCGTGTTCTTCATGTTTAAATCTGCCCTACTGATCTGTTCTATCTGATTACTATATTGGGCATGCTTTGAACTCTTTTTAATACTATCTCACTATATTAGGGTGCATCTAGGTTACAAGTCTACTTATAAGTACTACTTTTATTCACATGATGTCTCTAGTCATCTTTTGATCATAGGATGCAGCTTTATTGATTGTTGCACGTGTTGTCATTGAATGATAGCTTTTGCTATCATTGAGTGATAATACATGGGACTTTGGATACAATTGTGTTCATGTTTAGTAGTTGATTGGTGTCAATGTGTGAGTAGTGACATGTATGTTGAGCTCAACCCCTTGGGGAGCATATTTTAACCCACATACATAATGGATGTGAAATGAAAACCTTTATCTGCACATGAAGCAAACAAGTTAGATAAAAACATGGTTCTTATTGATATCTCATGATAGCTTTTCTGCATTGATCTACTCTATTCTAAATCTAATATATCAGTGTATGCACAATAGGAGTATCTTTATGTATGTAGGAGTGAAAGGAATAACCTGGAGCTCTAACCAAATAATTTTTCTCTCTATTTCAGGTCATCTCATGGATCAAACAATGGGATGCTTGGATCTACAAAGCTGACTAGAAGACCTTTCTGTAGAACTCATCAGCCTATTTAGGCAATGATGGGTTCTTTCTTTCCCTTCTTCCTACATTCTTTTGTTCCTTTTGTGTTTGAATTTCTATGATCAATGTGATCTTTTCTTAGCTATTCCCATGGCTTGTGTGGGATTTTGTGAATTGTTTTCTCTTTATAAATAAATATATATTACATACATATGTTTTCTTTCTTGATTCATATATTTCATATTGGAAATAAGATACTTGTATGGCATACATGTTTATTTAATAAAGATAGTAAACTTGGAAAAAAAATTTGTACCTTTTCTCTGCAATACATAAGACTTGTTGTAGGTCACCAAGATATTTAAGTGTGATAAAATTTTGGTAATAGTTGGTTTTGTTGACGGTAGAGTAATATAAGATTTTCGCTGAGTCGATAATAGTTGGATAGAGATGAGTCATCATTTTGATTGTGTATACACTTATGATGATACTTTGATGATTCCTATGATAGATTTTACCTTGGATAAAATGAGCATGCGAGATCCTATGTAAGAATGAAATGCAAGCTAAATGGAAATGAAATCCAATGCGACGACTGCATTAGTCACTGGGTTATTGGGTTTTGTCATCATTGAGATTTTTAAATATGGGAAGTAAGTGCAAACATTGATGGTATAATTAGACCATGATGACTTGAGCACGACTTTCTTGGATTTTGATATGGCAAATTAGCACAAGCATCAAGGTATAATTGAACCGAGATGACCTAAGTGTTGCTTGCGTAAAACAGGCAGTATTAACCATTTAAATACACAAATCGGAAATGTCTTCGATGATACTCCGATGATCATGTCCCGAGAAAAAATTGCACATATTAATGATTAATTTACAGACAGTAGACAAGAAAAATATCATGTTCCTTCCTTGTTTCTCTAGTCAAAGACATCCTGGAGTCACTCAGAAATCATGATAGCAAAAATTAAGATAAAAAAATTGAACAATCATGTTAAAATCATTATCCTAAAGATATAATCCATGTGCTTAGACTGACTTTGTGCTAATTTGATGTTTGATAATTTGATCTCGTGTTCAATGTTGGGTATGTCTCAGTTTTCACTTGATAAGAGTTGTCTAACTCTTATTCTCCCTACTTGATTAAACTCAAAATGATCAAAACTTTTGCCCCCAGCTAGGTGCAGGATTTTGTCCCAAGCCTAGAAAAAAATTTAGTATGATATACCCAATGATCCAAACCATGGCAAGAAGCCACTCGGGATGCCTGGGCATGGACAAGGCTTTATTATGGATATGAATAGCGCTGAATGAATGCAAGCGGAAGGATGCATGAAATAATAGATGGAAGAGCTAGCAGATAGATAGTGCCTATTTACCAGGTTTTCACCATCTATTTTTATTGCACTTTTTCTCATATTTGATTTTTTTTTTTTTTTCTGCTTTTTCACTGTCTTCCAGCATCATTCACAATCTTTTTTAGGATTTTCAAAATAGTTTTGTTTGATGATTTTTCTTTCCCATTTCCTTGTGGATAGTAGGGTGTGGAAAATTTGTGCTGGATCTTGAATTTCTCACATAGCTCTTGTACATCCTGATTCTTGAACGGTCGCACATTATCAGTGATAATGGTCACGGGTATTCCATAGTGACAGATGATGTAGTTCAAGATAAATGAAACAATTTGTTTTCCTATGATATTTGTGAGAGGTACTGCCTCAATCCATTTTGTAAAATATTATGTAGCTATAAGGATGAATTTGTGACCATTAGATGAAGAAGGATTTATTTTTCCTACTAGATCAAGACCACATTGATATAAAAGCCAAGATGTTGCTAAAGAATGAATTTCTTATGCTGGTGCATGAATCAAATTCCCATGGATTTGACATTGTTTGCATGTTCTAGCTATCTGAAAAGAATCTCGTTCCATAGTTGGCTAATAATAGCCCAAACGTATTGAGTTTTTTTGAAAGGGTAAGACCACTTGAATGAGTGCCACAAATGTCATTATGGACTTCATGTAAGGCCTTCTTAGATTCTTCTTGTTCGAGACATCTTAAAAGAGTACCATCTAGAACTTGTTTCAATAGGGTATCCAGGATGAGAGTATAATGGGAGGATTGGTGAATAAAGTTTCTCTTTTGATTTTTCGACAAGTCGGGAGGAAGGACATTATCTTTTAGGTATGTGTAAGTTTGTCCATAGTAGGAGGAATCATGCCCAACAAGGTGACTGATAGTTTGGGAATTAGGACAATTATGAGCAGGGTAAAATAACTATTCTACTAGGAGTTTATAATGCGGTTGATTTTCCTGTGCCTGAAGGAGAGAAGAAAGTGTAGCCATGACGTCTACTTCTTTGTTGTCATTTATTGGAATCTGTTGAAAAGTTATATCTACAAATTATTTCTTGATATCGTCAACCATATTTTTATAAGGCATCAAATTTTCATCCTTTGTTTGATAATCATCATTGATTTGATTGATGACGAGCTGAGAGTCTCCAAAGACTTGAAGTTGTGTGATGTTCCATTCTATAGCCATTTTGATAACTGTAACCAAAGTTTCATACTTTGTTGTGTTGTTCGTGCATAAATAGAATACATGTTCCTAATCCATGTTGTGTATATGAGCCATCAAAGTATAATTGCCATGTTTTTGTTGTGATTGTTAGGATATCAGCATCGGGAAACTCAATTTGTAAAGGACGATTATCCTGAAGTGGTGCCTCAGCTAGTTGATTTGCAATGACTTGTCCTTTTATAACTTTTATGTCAACATACTCAATATCAAACTCACTCAGGATCATGATCCATTTTGCTAATCGTTCTATTAATGTTGCCTTGTTGAGTAAATACTTTAATGGATCAATTTTAGCTATCAACTTGATGGAGTGAGATAATAGATAGTGTCTTAATTTTTGAAAAGCAAAAACTACTGCCAAGCATGCTTTTTCTATTGGACAATAGTTGATCTCGTATCCCACTAATGTTCTGCTAATGTAGTAGATGGTTCGTTCTTTTTCTTTATTATCCTATTTTGCAAGTAGAACTCCTAATGATGCTTCAGTGGTAGATACATAGAGTAATAACAACTTTCCTAGAATTGGTGACATTAGGATAGGTGGTTGCATGAGATATGTCTTGATCTTGTTGAACGCATCCGCACATTGATGGTTCCATTTGAAATGGACATTTTTATGCAATAGATGAGTAAATGGTTGACATTTATCTGCTAACTGAGCAACAAATCTTCTGATTGACTGGAGTCTTCCTTTGAGTGATCTTAGTTGACTTATATTCTTGGGAGATGCCATCTCCATGATTGATTTTACCTTAGCTGGATCTACTTCGATACCTCTAGCTGAAACAATGTATCCCAATAGCTTTCTTGAAGTGACACCAAAGGCACATTTCTTAGGATTGAATCGTAGCTTATATTGTTCTAACTTGTCAAAGATATTTTCTAGTATTCCTATATGGTATTCTCTATTGTATGATTTTTCCAAGATGTCATCCACATAGTCTTCCATGAATGTATGCATCATGTCATGGAATATTGTTGTCATAGCTCTCTGATATGTAGCACCTGCGTTCTTTAGTTCAAAAGGCATGACGTTCTAGCAGAAAGTACCCCATGGGCATGTGAAAGTTGTCTTTTCTTGATCTTCAGGTGCTATTTTAATCTGATTGTATCTGGATAAACCATCCATTAGAGAAAACATAGAGTGTCCAACAGTTAAATCTAAAATGATGTCAATGTTAGGCAAAGGAAAGTTATCATTTAGACATGTGTTATTAAGATCTCTGAAGTCTTTGCATATTCTAATTCTTTTATTTGGTTTTTAAATAGGAACTATGTTGGACACCCATTGAGTATATGCTATAGGTCTGATGAATCCTATATCCAATAATTTATTTAGTTCTTCTTTGACCAGGAGAACGATATGTGGATGCATTTTCCTTAACTTTTGTTTGACTAGTTTAGCTCTGGGACTAACATTCAAGTGATGCATAATAAGCTTTGGATCCAACCCTAGCATGTCTGCATATGACCAAGCAAAATTGATTTGTCATCGTTTGAATAATTCTATGTATTGTTTGATTTCTTCTTCTGATAGAGAAGTGGCTGGATGTAGGATCTTTGGTTGCTCTGTTGTCCCAATGTTAACTACCTCTGTTGGTTTGATCAAAATTGATGACCTTTCTTGATAGTGTTCAAGTAAAGTGTCAAATCTCACATCTTCCAGTGCCTCGAGGAGGTTTTCACCATTAGAGGCATCCTTTCTTTTTACTTTTTCTTGATCTAATGTTGCCAAGCAATGGTTTTCAGCATTACACCTAATATTGTTTTCTTTATTTTCTTTTTTGTGAGTAGGAGATTGGCACCCACTTGACTGGAAGATGTGTTTCTAAAATTCCTGATGAGAGTTGTTGCGGGTTTGACTGCATTAAGATATACAGATATGGTATGGTCATTTGGAAAGGTATCAATGGTAGTATGTCCTTCATTTTCCCAATCAATAAGTTCAAGGTGAATTAGAGGTAGGGGTTCATTGGGGTGAGATGTTTTGAAAGTATCAAGAGTCATGATGGATATGTCAAATTTTTCAGTATGTATGTCAATGTCTAGAATGGTACCCTCATTAGAATGACCTCGCACAAGAAGTTCCTGATCATCCTTGATTAATTCCAAGTCAGTTGAATGTGATTCTGATTCAAGTGAACTAGTTCCTGACGTTTGCCTTCCATACGTGCGAACTACATCAACTCCTACATCTTCTTCAAAGCAATTTCCTTCAGATGATTCTTTAGAGTGATAGGAATCCCATTCTCATTCATTAGAATCTGTATCACTTGCAGCCTGCAATCTACAGATTTGTTCATATAGTATTTGATTTGTTTCTTCATCTTTTCTTGTTATATATTTTCTTCTTTCATATTCAACCTCTTCGAGATTGAGATTTAGTTATGTTAACCTTGCTATGAGCTCTCCTTGATTAGTACTAGGTTCATGCTTGTTTTGATAGAGATTTAATGTTGCTTAAGAGGTGTGTTTAATTTATTTTTCCTATTGATTTGAAGCTTGCTTCTTTTCCCATTTCATGTTTGCTTGTGTTTGTTGCTTAGCTGATGTTTCTTCTCTTTCAATTGCCAGTTATTCTTGTCTTTTTTCATATTCTTCTTGTTGCCAGCTAAAAGATGTGTCTTCTAGTAGAGTGACTTGTCCATACCCTAAGTGTGTTTTGTTTGTAGCTTGTTGAGTGTAAGGTTGGATAGGTTCTAATATACTTTCTTTTCTTTTCCCTATAGAACCTGTTCTAGTGTATCCCATATTTTTTAGAATGTTAAATCCTTTTCCATACTTTTCTATAGGTATGCGGACATTGTTGATCTTTTTTTGAACTTCTTCATCCTTGTATAGCCACGGTAACACATCTTTGTCTTTTGTTTCCTCTGGAAAGGTTTCAGCACTAACAAATGATCCAACAAATATCGGAAGATGTTTTACAATTGGTTTTTGTTTACAGTTTGATGGTTTTCCAAAAGATTTAGGAGAAAGTGGTAATTGTGATATTGAATATTCTCCATTCTCTTGATCTTTTAGTTGCTTATTTTTTTCCATACTTGACAAAATTGAGGAAAATGATTTTTCTTTAGATTGTGTGTTTGAAGATGATGCCTCCCTATTATGAGGAACAATGACTTCCTGAGCTAGTTTGAGATTACTACAATACTGAAAAGGATTTGAATCTATTGAGATCATGATTTCCTGCCCATTGTAGGGAAAATTTAAGCACTGATGATATGTTGATGGCACAACTTGTATTTCATGTATCCAAGGTCTCCCCAAGAGTATGTTATATGATAAATCTAAGTCTAGAACTTGGCATGTTGTGTCTTTCTGCAAAGGTCCCACTCTAATGGGTAACATCGCAATTCCTTTAGAGGAACGTTCCTCTTCATCATAGGCTTTTATGGTGATCTTTTTTCGGGGATCAACTACATCTTCTGAATAACCCAAAGAACAGACTAGACTCAAAGAGTAAATATTTAAACCAGCTCCTCCATCTATTAGGACGCATTTAACTCAAATTTTATGAATGATGACTTCGATATGCAAGGGAGCATTATGGGGATGTTGCAGGGACATATCATCTTCTCCAGTGAATGATAAGAAGTGAGGAGTTGTGAGGTGTCCCACCATGGAATCGATCTATATCCAGATCTTTAGACACTGTTGTATCTACTAATGCTCATTCAAGAACTTCTTTGTGTGTAGGTGAAAGCTTTAAAAGTTCCAAGATGGATATTTGGGCGGGTGCTTTCTGTAATTGATCCACTAGATTGTATTGTTTGGTAGTGGATAATGTGTTTGTTGTAGGACCCAACAAAACAACTTTAGCTTTGCTTCTTGTGATAGCATGAGCAGGTTCTTGATTTTTCTTTTCTTTAACTACAATCATGTTTACCACATTATCCTATGTATGAGCATAGTTTACCTTCATTTTACCCTTACCGTTATTTGTTGTTGATGATTCACCCTTCTCATAATTTAGAAGTGGATTTTTAAAAGTTGTATGAGATTCATTTGTTGTATGTCCATCCACTGTTATTACTCCATTATCAATCAAATCTTGGATGACATGTTTCAACTGCTAACAATTATCTATGTGATGTCCCTTGATTCGATGGAAATTGCAATAATGGTTATCATTCCACCAAGGTGGTTTTATTTGAGGTTCATAGTTCCTTTCTTTTGGAAAAGTAATCAATTTGTTTGCGAGAAGTGTCTTTAATTTTGACCCAAGGAGTTCACCAATGTTTGTAAATTCTCTTCAAAATAAATTTTTGATAGTTGCTTTTTGGAGATGATTGTTTTGTTGTGCTGCTCCTGAGTGATGGGATAAATTTAAAACCGGTTGCTTTGGTTTCACATTGTTGTTATCCACTATTCCATCATTGACAATATTACGATTTCTATTCCAAAACTTTGGCTTATCATTGCGATTGTTTTCATTAGTGTTGTTAGGAGGATGAACTCCATATTTTTATATTTTCAACTCACCTTTGTTTATCATGGCTTCCTCCATTCTGATTCCATTATCAATAATCTTTCTAAAACTTTGATTTCCTTGCATTTTTAGATGATAACTCATTTGATAATTTAGATTGTTGATGAATATGTCCATTTTTTCATACTCTAGCACTGTATGAGGATATCATGAAGCTAATTGTCTCCATTGTTGTAAAAATGTCATGAAAGGTTCTCCACTCTTTTGTCTAGCGTTACATAGGTCTAGCATTGTTACTTCATGTTGTATGTTGTAAGATTATTGTGAAACAAACTTATCCACCAATTCTGAGAATGATCTGATTCTAGGTGGAAGTTTGGAGAACCATTCATAGTTAGTTCAGTTAACCTTTTCATAAATAATCTTATTAAGTAGGTATCCTCATGTGCAAACTCCATACTCATTGTGCAAAATTATCATATATGATCTTGAGAGTTAGTGATTCCATCATATTTTTTCGTATCTAGGAGTTTTAAAACCTATAGGAAATGGTATCATGTTTAGATTTTTGTCGAATGGATAAGGACAGATTTCTTGAAGTGAGTATCTTCTAATATTTCCTCTATGCATATCTTGAATTTGTGTTTGCAGTGTTTGTAGTTGTTGTGTGAGAATTGTGATAGGATTATCAACATGGTTTGTTCTTTCATAACAATTATTTTTATTCTAGGAGGATCTAGATATCTTCTTGTGTCATCTCTAGTCCTTCCTGTATCTTCTTTGGGTTGAACGGTATTCATAATTTCTCCTTCATCTATTTTGGGCATGTAAGTTTCCTCATTATTTCTAGTGTTACTAGGAATTGATGTGTCATTCATTTTAAGACCAAAAATATCCTCATATTGTTCATTACTAGGAGGAGGGTCACTTTTCTTTTGTGTCAATTTATTCACATCAAAATATTGGGGGACTGTAGCACCAATTCTTGCTAACATTAGGAAGTAATTTTCTTTGTCTCCCTCCAATATTTTATCCATAAATTTATCGAATTAGGGATCTTTTTTGATGTCTCTGACATGTTGTTATGTTATTTCTTCTTCAACTTGTATTTCATCTTCATGTTCCATGGTTCTATGTTCTTCAGTTATTTCCAATGTTTCGATTTCTGTCTCTGCGATCTTTCATCTCTGAGCTCTAGTTAAAATGGGCATACACATGTGTTAGATATTGTGCTAGGATTCAATTGTCTACAAGTTATTTTGATAAGGGATCAACTATCAATGTAAATGTGATAGAGCGATATGACACGAAAATATGGTTCAAGTATTTAAAAGTTTGCAAGTTTTCCGATCTTTAGTTTTGGAGTGCAATGATGATGATTTGATAAACCCAAGTGCAATAGGAATGATATATCCTACAATGTGGGACAAGGTTATGCTAACCAAACATTGTAGTTTCGTGATAAAAGATGATAGATCCCGATGAGAAACTATGTTTTGGGTTATTAGTTTATCAAAGAGGGTGATGATGCACTTTGAGATGTTTAGATCTTGAACTTGTTGAGGGTGAGTACTTGCAAATCTTGAGGTGTTCATTTCTAAAGTCTGATTTGATAGATGATAACTTGACCAAGCTAACGAAGAAGATAATCCAAGCATAAAATGACACATAACAGGTGGTTATGATCACTGTAAATTCACCAAGCAAATATGACAATCCTGAAAAACATGTGCAAGAAGACAAATATGGACCAATAGAGATATAAATTCATACGATAGTTTAAGCAGCTTCAGATGACAATACATACAGGTTGATACAAAAAAATTAGGAATTTCATATGAAAAATCAAAAGCTCGTACAACAATTCCCACTGAGAAAAATGATAAACTAGAGGCCTCATATGACAACACTTATTGATAAAAATGATAGTTCAGAGGACTTGTATGACAAAACTTACTGAGAAAAATGATAAACCAGATGACTCGTACGACAAAACTTTGTAAGAAAAATGATAAACTAGAAGGCTTGTACGACAAAACACAAGCTCATACGACTCAAGACATAACAAAGGTAAAAAATGTTGTTTGGACAAATTTTTTATCATTGAAGTTTGATATTTTTCTTATGTTTTCTTGTTTTAAATGTCTTATTTTCTTGTTTCAGGGATGAATACACAGCAAACACACAATATGATAAGTGACCTCAGGCACATTACACTACCTAAGGAAGTTGGTTGAGAGAGAAAACCTTTTCTTGCAAGCTTAGGTAAACACCCAATAGCTAATCAGAATACGGTCGCTGATTCTCAAACAATGTATTCTCAACACCATATTATTCGACTCCAAATGCTAATGGGGGCACAATATTTCACGTTTCTTGGGAGAGTTACTATATCTCTTGCACAAAGATTATCACCCTTTCGGAGGTGAATCAGGTAGCTTCTAATTTAACTAGAACTAGTAAGGGATCCGTTATGTGTGTTGGGGTATAATACTCAATTAAGGGGTCTCCCAGCCTTGAAAACCAAGGTTTGATATACCCAAAGGTATGGAGGAGAGCTAATCGCGAGCATTGCCATTGACTTGATTTTCATCAAATCACATTTATTTTATAGTGGGTTGGATTACTTGGTGTTAGTTGTTCCCACTTAGGTCGTTCCCCTCTCATCGACCTTAATGGCTAAGAGTTATTAGCTCCTTGGGAGGGCATGCCCACTAAAGATATGCACTAATGAAAGCAAAGGATGAGTCTAGCTTTTTGATTGCCTAAGAAAGGTGAGAGCATGTCCGCCTATCATCAAAACACATAAAACATGATTATTCATTTCCATTAGCAAAAACAAGTGTGCCTAGAAAATTTAAAGAAGACATAGAGTTTAGTTGAGTCCTCCTAGGCAACCTGCAAAATAGATGCATTACTAGTCATGATGTGATTTGGTGAAATGAAGCTTTGACAAGCATAATCTTCGACCATTGTCCTACAAAAACTAGTTAGGCTAACGAAAAACTCATAAACAAACCAAGGTTAGCATTAGTAATAATAAAATTGAAGAATGAAAACCCGAAACTGCAAATTGCTTTAAAAACACAAAAGAAAAATTTTGTAGGACACAATTTACCTGACTGTACGAGCATCCTTCCAGGGTCGTACGAGTGTAAAATGGAGCTCCTATGACAATTGAGTCTCCTTAAAAGCTCATATGAGTCAGGGAGAATTATCATTTAAGTGCACAAAGGATCTCATACAACACTGAAAAGTGACTCGTATGATATTCTGATTCCAACCCGACCAAAAATGAAGATTTGATGATGCTTGAGAGGCCAAAAATGAGATTTTCTGCCCCATGGTGGGCACCAAAATGTCGTGCTCTATGAAGTGTGATACCTGCAACTACAACACAAAAACACTCAATAGATCATTAAAAGCATGGTTAACAAATAATAATCAAACAAAGATGAACCATGACAAAGCGACCTATCGCCTCCTAAGAGATGCGAGTATGGATTTGCTCTCAGATCTGGATAAGCAACCCCACTAACTTGACTACACCTAGATGGAGGATTTGAAATGATAATGATATGCAAAGATGAGATTGATTATGCTAGATTGATCCAAGAGACTAATTAAACTAATGATATGCATGATTTAATCTATGATGATCATGAAATTAATCTAGAAAAGAGATTGATTAAGCTACATGACTCAACAATTATGCTAGAAAATGATCAAATTAAACTAGATCTAAGACGCAATTACCTATAATAACAATGCTCAAATGATATGCTAGAATGGATATGCCTATAGTAACAATGCATAAGATGAAAATGAGATGGGATCCTTATTGCTCCAAAATGGGGGATATTTATAGGATTTCCAAGGCCAGGGGTGAGGTGGCAGGCATCAATGGTCAAGATTGAGTCTGAAAATATCAAGGGTGAAATTGGAGGAGGTTGAAGAAGAGGTTGGAGGAAGAGACACTTGTCATCTCTGTGGTGACAAGTGTCAAGGAGATTTTCTTATAAAAGGGCAAGTGTCCAAGAGATGAGGCATTTGGCCAAAGTGCCATGTGTCTCAAGAAGAAAATATCCACACCATAGGAGGCTAGGATAAGGAGGTTAGGATGTGAAAGATAAGATAGGGTTAGGCAAACCCAAGGTTAGGTGGAATGGGTTATTATAGAGGGATGATTAGGAGTTAGGAGGCATGTGGGTAACTTGAATTTAAAAATTCAAATAATAGGAAAAGACTAATTAATTCTCAATAACTCATAAATTAATTTATTTTAATTAATTAGAAGATTAGGAGAATTGATTTAAGTGGGGGGAGGATTAATTAATTTGAATTAATTAATCAAAGGGGACTATGGAAATGAACCTATTAAATAAACCCTTAGATTTATTAATAAGTATATGAAAGGGAGAATTTAATCAAACTGCCTAATGAGTTCAATTAAATTAGGAAGGGGGATTGCTTATTTAATTAATTTTTAGGTGTATACAAGGATGAATGTTCGATGTAAGAAATGGAAGAGGAAATGGATTAGTTAGAAAAGGACCACACATGGACTTTAGTTCCCCGACCTAAAAATAAGAATGTTATTGGAACTAAATGGGTCTCTATAAATAAATTAAATGAGGATGGACAAGTTGTAAGGAATGAGGCTATATTGATATGTAAAGGATATTCTCAGAAGGAAGGAATTGATTATGTTTAGTCCTTGCTCTGGTAGCAAGGATTTTCAGGTATGGTTTTTGGTTTGTGATGAATTTAAACTATGTGCATATACAAATGTTGATTGGGATGGAGTTATAGGTAACCAAATAGGCTCATTTGGTGAAGTTTTCTGTCTTCAAAAGAAACTTGTTTCCTGGATAAGCAAGAAATAGTCATGTACTTCTTTATCTACTATTGAAGCTATGTATGTTGTTGCTGATACCAACTATACACAAGTTATATGGATGAAGCAAATGTTGAAGGATATAAGGGTATACTACAATGAACGAGTAGTTATTCACTGTGATAACTCTGCTTCTACTGACATATCAAAGAATCTAGTATTTAATTGTAAATACAAAGCACATTTCTATCAAGTATAATTTTTTGATGGAGAAGGTAATGAAGTTAGTTTGGTTTGAGAAATCATTTGAGTGTTTCAGAGACAAATTGGGAGTCTTTTCCCCTCCGGTGGCGACTTGTGTGAAGTTGATTTGAATTAGTATGGTATGCATTATCAAAACTATCATTCATTCTAGATTGATGTGTTGGTGCTACTACTCATGGAGAGTAGTGAGTTGTGTGTTTCAAAGCATTTATGATTTTTCTTTGATGTTTCTGTCAGATTCATGGCATTGATGTTGAAGGGGAAGAGATATATATGTGAAAAAGAGAGCTTAATAGTGATATCAGTCAAAGGAGGAGGAACAAAATTTTAGATTGATTGTATCCCATTGGAGGAGTTTGGTTCAAATCTATGGATGGTTAATTGGTACAGAGATATTTGGTTCTGAACTTCATTGTCATATCATTTTGGGGAGACTGTTGGATGTCTTCCTTGGGGGAGACTTGTTTGACATTTCTTGGCACTTGGATGTTTTTCACATCTAGTGTTGCCATCAATCCCAAAGGGGGAGATTGTTCGCAATTTGGAGGAATTGATTATGTGTTGCATTGATGTTTGTCATTGATGTCAACACTAGTTGTTTTTCTATCTACCTAGTTCCGGTAGTGTGGTTGAATTGTGATGAACATATTGGGGATATGTTTTAGCTTGTGGAAATGGTTTGGATTGGTTATTCATTTATTCCCGATGTGTATCATATTTTGTTGGTTCAGGATTTGATGATCTGGATGCTATAATTTGTTCTAGTAAGCCTTTTGGTTACTGGGAAGGGTTTTACTGACACGGGTTTGTTCAAGAGCTTGTGATGAATCTGATAAGTGGTGTTGGTGTGTCTTCTAAAAGGTTATCAAAATGCTGATGGTTATCTTGTTTGTGTTCTAGTTGATTATTTGTTTTGAATTTAGCACCAAACCTATTCTATTCTATGTTATTCTACTAGGTTATGGACTAGTTTATGTAATGTGTTGGTTGATGCTCTTGATGCATCACGGGTTGGATTTATTGTTTGGTTTATGTTGTTTTGGTCTTAGGATGACTTGGTTTATCATTGGTTTGCGAGATTATGTAGTGGATCTATTGTATTATCTTTTAGGTGGTCCACCTAATTGTTTAGGTCTTGAGTTGGTATAAATATGATGTAAGATCTCTTTGTAGATCATGATATGTGGGTTATAAGATTATCTGTATGTGAATAATGTTGTAATCTTATGTAGAGGTTTTGATCGATCATAGGTGATAGAATTGGATTTGTGTAATAGGTTTAAGACCTCTGTAAAGACCACCATACTTTTAAAATAATATAATTCACACAATACACATAATTAAGAATTATATCATTGCCATGTGTCTAGATATACAAGGTTAGAGACAAGAAATTATATTTCAACATATAAAGTTAAATTACATAAGCTGACAGCAAGATAGACATGAGGAAACATATACCTTTAAAATAGACCACATGGTCAAATACAATGAATACATGATATACAAATATGAAGACCACCCTGACAGGAACTCCCAACACATCTCTCTATCAAGCACATCATGGTCGAGAACATTGTCAAAACACATTTCCACCCTACCACGAAGTAGTTATACTTCCTCGGAATCTTTCATGACATGAAAGATACCCAGCCCAACATGAGGAAGACTAACAATGTGAAACTAACAAGAGTAATGGAATTTGTGCAACTAGCATGATATATCCACATTCTAACACTGGTGTACAAATATCACACACAAGATGCAATGCATACATATAAAGATAGAAGCAACAATGCCTACTGATCTATCTAGAATCAATTTGAGATCTCAACTTCATCTCTTAGCATATATTCCAAAAAGAGAACATAACTCAATAATGGATTTACTCATGAAGTCGGACTTCAAGAGTCACACATTTATTTTAAGAGGTAACATCAGATGTATTTATCTTAAACATGAAAAACACGAGAATGCATAAGGCATACATAAGCATGTAGAATCTACACGAGTATTAAGAGAAGACAAGTATACAAAGAAATAAGGGCTTACAAGTGTATCAATTAATACAAGCCTTTTAATAAAAGTTCAAAATAACATCCCTCTCTAGCATGCCAAATGCTACCCATATCATCAATTTAAAGAACATGTCTACATACGTAGAAAAATGACACACCTAGGTGCTTAGGCTATGATATGCATAAGAGTACAAAACAGAGTTACAATAATAATCAGTTACAAGAAATCATAGGAAAACTTTCTTACCTTTCAACAAAACAAAGGTTAATATATTTCTTACATTCAAATAAACTCCTTAGGTTTCTATGTCATTAGAGAATCCTATACAACCACAATAATCAAGTTACAATTTATAACTATAAATACTTCCATGCTTGGATAGAATAAAGACTACACTCTTTCTTAGTCCATCTATCTTAATCTATTCTAATCTCACTAATGTAAATTATTAATTCCTCTAAATTCTAATATATTATATCTTCAAAATATTTTGATAATTCAAATGAAGCGACTTCTAATCTAAAGGAATTCTAAGGACTATATGCATTATTCTTTTTTTAGAATTTCTTAGGAATCATATAGATATAAATAACTACCAAACTTGATACATGGTCTATGAAAACAACCCTACAAAGTGGCATGCATATAGGACTAGTGATGATGGCCCAAGGAAGGAATCAAGGGTGGAGCTTAAAGCACGCAAAGGGAAACTCTCGCAGTCAGGATATTGTATTGATAAGATAGCGATAACTAAGTATAGATAATATTAAATATTGAGAATTCACATCCATTATGAGTCCATATGAAACCCGAATCAAAAGATCAAGGGGTGTTTGTCTTGCTTAGCATCTATTGGGTGCATTTCACTATCCTCAACCTGTGCCTTACATGTTACCAAGTAGAGGTTTACGTTGATCTAATCAAGTGAACGATTTTACTATGATCTGAAATTGATTTTAGAGGTCATCGCTTAGAGACAATTCTGAATGCATTGATGACAAATAAGGGTTAATATCATCTATGCTCTACAATGAGCAGATTATACCAAAGAGCTCGAAACCAATTTTAAATCAATTTTTATTTAATAAGTTGAGTTTACTTTATTTTAAATTATAATAGGTTAGATTAATTTATTAATTAAAAATATACTTGTGAAAAGTCACTTTATAAATTAATGCATGTTTTTTTTTTTATAAAAATATTTACATATATTTTTAAATAAAATATTATAACTCAATTTGATCTAGATAAAATCAACTCTTTTTTTATTATAGTTTCTTATTCGTGAAGCACATCTAGTTTCAATTAAATTATAACATTTTTCTTTCTGAATAATTTGATAATAAATTTTAAAATTAATCACCAAATATAAATTAAAATAAAATTAATTTAGGAAATAAATCAGGTTATGACAACCTCCAGTATTGAACTTAACCGGAACTATATTTAGGCATAGGAGATGTTATTCTTGCAGTTCAATCTTCATTCCAGATTGTAGTTTGATGTTTTCTGTAGTCAGTGAGGCTCCTTTAGTGATGAGTAGTGTGCTCTAGGTTGTTGGCCTTCCTGCATGTGCAGGCCCCTTACTTTAATACTTATTCATTTGATGAGTGGATAGATATTGTGGGTCTCCAATCCCACCATGGTTTTTCCTCTTTGAGGCTTTCCATGTATAATTCTGTGGTATTATGGTGTTCATCTTTTTGGTTGCATTGTTGCTTATGGTTATATGCTTTTATGTTTACAGGTTGCTAATAAGGTTAAATTTATTCATTCTGGTAGAACATTGATCCAACCCCCCCTCTTAGTGTTCCTGGACCCCAACAATAATCTGTAGTGATATCAAAACTAGGTTTTCTCTCCACATCTACACAACAAGAAATCTCATCCACTCCATTTCATTCATTCATCCCATTTCACTCATTTATCTTGGAGACTCCAATTTATTCATTCACTTCCCCTTCATCATCTTCATCTTTTCATTATCTAGTCCTCCTATCCATTTCGAGAGCACACCCGTGTTCTTAGAACCCACATGTCCTCTTGAGGGGGCATACCACTACCTTCTCGTCATCCTTCTTCATTTAAACTATGACTAGGGCATCATGCTACTAGTCCTTATTCTTTCCATCCATAATATTTTATTCTTCTTCGATAAAACATCACTTCATGACACTATATAAAAGAGGGGCAAAATTTAGAGGGGCAACTAAACTTTAGTTTAGGATATCATTCAAAGATAGATGGCTAGACGGAGAGGGTTAACTAGGTGTTGGAGGATATGTTGAGGATGTACGTCATGGATCATCAATCTAGATGGGAGGAGTACATTCCTTTGGTTGAGTTCGCATACAATAATGTTTATCATAGTTCGATTGGTATGTCTCCTTTCCAAACATTATATGGTAGGCCATGTCATACACCCTTGAGTTGGGACAAATTAGAGGACATAGTGCTTCTTGGTTCAGAGATGTTGCAAGATATGGAGTAGTAGGTGTGGCATATTAGAGACAATTTGTCAACATTGCATGATAGACAAAATATGCAGATGTTCATCAACTTGATTATCAATTTTTCAATGGGTGACAAGGTGTTTTTGAGAGTGCATCCATGATAGAGTCCTATCCGATATGGAAAAGGCTCTAAGTTGGCACCTCTCTTTGTAGGACCATTAAAGATTTTGGAGAGGATTGGTCTTGTAGGTTACCATCTAGCCTTGCCACCCAACTTGTCCCATATCCATGATCTGTTTCATGTTTCAGTTTTGAGGCCATATTTCCCAGATCTGTGACACATGTTTTGGATTGGCCTTCATTGTTTTGTTTTGGATATGGAGCCCATATGCATTCTTCAGCGTCAGGGGTTGACCCTCAGGGGTCAGGACATAGAGTAGGTAAGGGTCCAATGGGATATAAATGATGATTGTTCAGTGACTTGGGAGGATTCAACACAGATGAAACATTTCTACCCCTATTTTTTCTCAAGCTTCCTGGAGTAAGCCTAGGCAAAGGGATGGGAGGATGTAGTAACCCTCCTAGACTTGCATTTTGATTTTCATTTCAATACACTTATATAGACATATGATTGATATTTAGATGGTTCATGATTCTATTTTCTATCTTAGATGGTATAAACAATGATAGTTACTCTATGTGGATTTATGCTATTTGATATGACTTATGATATTTGTAAGATTCTATGAGAAGCGAGAATCGAGACAAGATCTGATGTTGGTCATAGATCACATGCAACTCCTCACACAATGGATGATTGAAGATCAAAATAGTTGAATGAAGATAATTTCAATATGAGAGATAAATAGAGACAAAGAGGAGAATTTGGAGAAGACTCTCACTGAGCTATCACTCCACTAACTTGACTAGTGAAGGTGAGAGTATAATGTTTATTAAATAGAAAAATATAAGCATATACATCCAAGGGGTGCATTAACTCCTATTCCCCATAAAAAGTGGGCGGTTTTATCTTCTTGGTAAATGCCAAAACATGTGGCATAACCTCCTTACATGAAGACAAAAAAGGAGTTGAGAAAGTAGGCACATAAGGCCAAAAGAGGGTGTGAAACCCAACTACCCCATAACCCACTTAGGAAATGGAAAAATAGTGGTTATGAGAGGTGGCACAACAAGCCAAAAGAGGGTGTGTAACTCAACTACCCATGTGAGGTGGAGAGTTACACATGTAGCTGAATTATTTCACCACGTGTCCTCATATAAACCACTCCTATTAACCTAAGAAAGCTTAAATAATATATGTGTAGGAAAAATAAATACCTCCTAAAATAAGGAAAATAAAAAAACTACTCTAACACCCCCCCTTAAGCATAGCTTAGGTGGGTGAAAATATGGGTCCCGGAAAATGCAACCATGTTAGGTACCCATGTATATAGATAGCCCCCCGAAAAGAAGAAGCCCCCCATAAGAGGAATAGCCCCACCCTAAATAAGGAGAGAAAGAAAGAAAGAAAGAAGGACTAAGAAGTCCCTCTTGAAGTAGACACCTATTGTATCCCAAGCAAAGACTGCAAATGAAGGAACTTGCTTTCGATGAAGGGTTTGGTGAAGATGTCCACAGTTTTTTCCATTGTAGAACAATACTTAAGATCAATGATGCCTTCCTGAATGAGCTCTCGAATATAGTGCATATGTATCTCAATGTGTTTTGTCCTCTGGTGATGAACTGGATTTCTTGAGATCTGTATAGCACTTTGATTATCACAAAAGATGATAGTAGGCTTCCTAACTGGAATACCAAACTCAGTGAGAATATTCTGAAGCCAAATAGCCTCAGTGGTGGCATTAACTACCCCTCGATACTTAGCCTCTATTGATGAAAGAGAAATTGCAGACTGCTTCTTACTCGACCAACAAACTGGACCAGAACCAAGTGAGAAGCAATACCCTGAAGTGGATTTGTGATCCTGAGATTCACCTACCCAATTTGAATCCATATATCCCACCAAGTCAATATCCATGCCTGCTGCACACTAAATTTCATAATTGTGAGTACCCTGAATGTAGTGGAGAATCTGCTTAGCTACTTTCCAATGCAACTCATGTTGCTTCTGCATGAATCTAGAGACCATGCCCACCGCATATGAAATGTCAGGTCTCGTATGAGTCAAGTAGATGAGGCTCCCAACAATTTGTCGATATAAAAGTACTATCAACCAAGGGTGAAGAGCACTTAGCCTCAAGTTCAACCCTAGACAAAAAAAGGAGTAGGTGCAGGCTTACAATCAGCCATGCGAAATCTAGAGAGCATATCGAGTGCATACTTGGGTTGTCCAAGGAAGATGCCTGAAGAAGATTGAGTAATCTCAATTCCCAAGAAGTAATGTAGAAGACCCAAGTCTGACATCAGAAATATATCATGTAGAGTAGTTTTCACTACCTTGATGGTGGATGAGTGACTCCCTATGATCAACAAGTCATCAACATAGAGAACTAGAAATGTGAGAGTATCATCCTGGTGTAGAATGTAGACGTTCGGATTAGAATGGCATTGAGTAAAACCAACTGTCAGAAGGAAGGAGTCCATCTTGGCATACCAAGCTCGAGGAGATTGTTTGAGGCCATAGAGAGACTTTTGAAGTTGACACACAAGTAAAGGATCTTGAACAAACCCTTGTGGCTGCTCCATGTAGATTTCCTCCTGAAGGTCACCATGAAGAAATGCACTCTTCACATCCATTTGATGAACTTCCCAATGATGGGTTGAAAAAATAGAAAGGACAAGCCAGATGGAATTCATCTTAGCAACTGGAGCAAAAGTCTTAGAGTAATCAACCCCTAGAACTTGGGAAAATCCTTTTGCTACCAAGAGAGCCTTATACTTATCAACCAACCCATCTGCTGCAAATTTTGTTTGATAGATCCACTTGCATTGAACAAGTTTCCTTCCCTTAGGAAGAGGAACTAAATCCCATGTGTGATTCCTTTCCAAGGAATTAAACTCTTCTTGCATTGCAGCATCCCATTCAGGAACACCTGTAGCTTCTTGAAAAGACGATGGATCATAAGTTGAAGCAATGAAGAGATGTGGAGCTTGCTGAAATTGTGACCTAGTTCTTCTAGAATCTGATGGATCACCAAGTCAATCTCCTACTGACTCAAAAGTTTGTTGAGCCCAAAGAGGCACTGAAGCTAGAGAGTCTGGGGGAGAATCATCAACCTCTGAAGGATGGCTATGAGAAGAATGAAAATCCTCACCATCACTGTCACCATCTGAAGTGGAGGAAGAAGACTCCTCAATAGGATTAGGGGGATTAAGATCCTCAGAAGAACTGTCATCATCATGCAGTGTCTCCAATGTGATAGTGGATGGAGAAGTGGTATGAGAAGAAATAGAAGAACTCTCCTCAAAACGAACACTCCTCTCAATGAACAACTCATGTGTAGAGGGATGGAGAAGTCTATACCCTTTGACATCATCTAGATACCCAACAAATATGAAAAGCTTGCTTTGCAGATTCATAGCCTTGCATTTCTCTGCTAGAATGTGGGCCCATGCAAGAGAACCAAACACTCTGAAATGCTTAAGTATAGGTTTCCGACTAGTCCAAGCTTGAAAAGGAGTTACCCCCTTCACAGCTTTATGAGGAACTCAGTTCTGGATGTAACATGCACAAATGATAGCCTCTGCCTAATACTGAGGTGCCAAAGACTTGGAGTGAATCGTACAATTTGCCATCTCCTTCAAGGACCTATTCTTCCTTTTTGTGACACCATTCTACTAAGGAATGTATGGAACTGTGTGCTACATGTTGATACCTTCTGAAGAACAAAATTGTTCAGATTGATTATTAACATATTCACCCCCATTATCTATATGTAGAATCTTGATGAACTTCCCAGATTGTTTCTCTGCAAAAACTTTGAAATCTAGAAAATTCTCAAATACCTCAGACTTTTGTTTGAGAAAGTAAGCCCATGTAAATCTGGAAAAGTCATCAATAAATGTTAAGACATATCTAGCCCTGCTAAAAGATTGTTGTGGAAATGGTTTTGCCAAGTCACTATGTACCAAGTCCAATAGTTGTGGAGCTCTCCATGCTTTGCCTTTATCATACTTCTCCTCAGGATGCTTACCAAGATTACATCCTTGGCAAACTCCATCAGAAAATCAAATAGAAGGCAACCCTGAAACCATGTCTTGTTTACTGAGTTGTTGCAAGTAACAATAGTTCAAGTGGCCAAATCGTTGATGCCACAAACAACTAATCTCATCTACATGAGTGAGTAAAACTATCGAAGGATAGTTAGGAACAAAGTGAGAAAACTAATATAATCTGGATTGATGATCTTCTTTTCCCACAGCAATAGTAGACCCATTATGCATTTCACTGATTACCACTGTATCTAGTGTGAACTCAACTCACTTTCTAGAACCAGTGTGAGTGATCTGATAAATAGATAGGAGATTACTTGATAAAGATGGAACACAAAGGACATCCTTAAATGTTCCTTCGCCCAAATCAACAGACCCTCTCCCATGCACTTCAAGAGGAGTGTCATCACCCATTAGTATGGAAGGCATAGAACATGGCTCTAAAGAGGTGAAATCACCTTTTGAAGAAGCCATGTGGTGCGAAGCACCCAAGTCAATTATCCAAGAATTGGGTTGTGAAGCAACAACAACTAGGGCCTTACCCTTTCCTTTCCCTTTACTCAAATCTATATCCTTAGAAGATCCTTTAGATGAACTCTGTTTGACTAAATCAGACACCTTGATATTATTCTTTTCAAGAAGATTTGAAAGGTGATCAATTTGTTTCTTTAAACACTTATGTTCATCATGACCAGGCCTCTTACAATAAGAACACTTGACCTTCTCCTTCTTAGGTTGTTCACCTCTTAATGAAGAGGTCTGATTATCTGCTTTTGAAGTTGCAGATTTCTAATCTTTTTTCTTCTCTCCTTGGTTCTTTTGTTTCTTATCTTGCTTACTAGACCCTTTTTGTTATTTTGTGCTTTGATTTACAACTAAGGCATGTGACTTAGAGGGTTTTATTGTACCCATTTGAACCAATTTGTCTTGCTCCCTAGTGAGTTCTGTAGCAAATTCATCCAGAGAAGGCATTTTGAATGTGGTACCTAGGGCACATTTTGTAGCATAGAATGTAGAAACAAACATTGAATAGTTAGGACCAAGCTTAGAAAGAATACTCAAGATCAGTTGCTTATCATATTTCTTAGTTCCACACTATTCCAACTGCAATCTTACAGACTTAAGTTTAGTGAAGAAGTCTTGTATAGTATCAAAATTGGTTGGATTCAACCCTATGAGTTCATTCTCTAACTGATGACCTCTTAGCTCATCCTGCTTACCAAAGAGGTTTTCCAAAGTGGTCCACACTGCATTTGGTGTAGTGGTAGATTCAATGTGAAAAAGGTCTAGAGAGACTGACATACATAGAGTACCAAAAGCTTCATCACATTTATTAAACCATTTAATCTTTTCTGCGGCATCTTGAGGTTCAATTTCAAGTCCCATAGTAACATGATGATATCCATGTCTTTTCAGATGTATTATCATCTTCGATTTCCATTCAAAATAATTATATGGTGTTAAAAGTGGAACTATAGATGCATTCATGATAGTAGAAAAGAAGATTGCAAAGAATCATGAAAAGTGCAAGAAAGAAGCCACAAGAGACACCCCCCTTTTTCACTAGTCTCAGAAATCAACCCCCCCCCCAAATATTACAAGGTTGGCACTTTATAATTAGTGCATTTACAAGGGTTTTTATCAGATTACAACTCTTTTAAGAAACCAATAGACATTTAAAATACAAATAATTTGAGACAAGATCTGAAACAAATTAGCCTTATAACTCTTTAATTTATCTCAATACCTTTCCAACAACTATTAGTTTTTGAAAAACAGAGTTGTGAGGAGAAAGATATGACCAGTTGAAGAGAAAAAGAAGCAGCTGATACAAACTTTAATATCTGATAGAAAAAGGCAAAAAATTTCAATTAGACCTGCAGTAATGGAGAGTGCTGATTTCCATCTTTCTGTCAAGTATTTGTTTGCAAAATCTGACACCCGAGGCAAAAGTTGTGCAACTTTTAGGAAAGGTTGTTGAATTTCCCTAATAGAAAAATGGCTTAGGCCCTATTCAAGCTAGAATTTTGCAAAATTTATTAATTTTATGGAAATACTATCTAAAACCCAGAAGTTTTTCGATGCTAGAAAGAAAACCCAAAAATCTTTTTTTGTGAAAAAAACCAGAAGTTAGCACACTAAAGCCAAAATGAAAACAGCTCCAGTAAAAAAAATTTACTTTGATTTTTTACTGTGTCCTCCAAGCTCTGATTTTGGTGAAGTAAAAGTCACTTTTGACTTTTTCAAGCCTTATGGACACTCTAGAAATTCTTATTAAGCTTCCAATATTACCACAAAGCTGCAATCACCCAGATTTTACAAGAACACATACATGTAAACCAAATTTAACTAGAAGCTATTTTCCTTTAAACTATTTTGATTCTCCAGATCACACGAGAATGCAGGAGAAGAGCATACTTAGTTTTTAAGGAAAATATTAGCTATATAAAAGTCTCAAATCCCTCAAATAAAAATAAACAAAACAATGAGCTATACCAGACAATAAGCTTTGATACCATGTGAGATTCTGTGAGAAGCGAGAATCGAGCCAAGATCTGATGTCGGTAGTAGATCACATGCAACTCCTCACACAATGGATGATTGAAGATCAAAATAGCTGAATGAGGATAATTGCAATATGAGAGAGAAATAGAGACAAAGAGGAGAATTTGGAGAAGACTCTCACCGAGCTATCACTCCACTAACTTGACCAGTGAAGGTGAGAGTATAGTGCTTATTATATAGAAAAATGTAAGCATATACATCCAAGGGGTACATTAACTCCTATTCCCCATAAAAAGTGGGAGGTTTTACCTTTTTGGTAAATGCCAAAACATGTGGCATAACCTCCTTACATGAAGACAAAAAAGGAGTTGAGAAAGTTGGCACATAAGGCCAAAAGAGGGTGTGAAACCCAACTACCCCATAACCCACTTAGGAAATGACAAAATAGTGGTTATGAGAGGTGGCACAACAAGCCAAAAGAGGGTGTGTAACTCAACTATCCATGTGAGGTGGAGGGTTACACATGTAGCTAAAGTATTTCACCACGTGTCCTCATATAAACCACTCCTATTAACCTAAGCAAGCTTAAATAATATATGTGTAGGAAAAATAAATACCCCCTAACATAAGGAAAATAAAAAAACTACACTAACAATATTTCATGATTCATATGATTGATGATGATAGACCTACTATATGACATATGGAATTTGATGATTCCTATGGATGTTGGTATGAAGGATCACCATGATGGATGAATTTATATGGTTTATGGATTCATTTGTGCTTATTATTAATTTGTGGAGTAGATGATTCAAGATGTTATAGTAGTACTAACCCAATTTCATGATTATGGTTTCATGCGATGCTTTGATGTTATCTTGTGGGACTATCTTCATGAGAGGGATGATGGCTTTTCAGTCATTGCAAGAATGATATGGTGTTGCCATTCCCTTTTCACTTGCCTATTTATCATGATGTATGTATTTTGTATATGTATCTCGTTGTGTGGTTGTACGATTATAGGTACCATACATTGAGTCCACCTAGTTCCATAGGTCTGAGCATGTCTTATCCCGATGGCAAGTTGTCAAAGATGACATAGTTTACCTCACACACTCTAGGCTTCAGATGTATACCTTGTCAGTTTTGTCATGACGTGAGTCAATTGGTTAGTGTCTTGTGTTATTTCTTGACCCTTTTGATGGGTTGATTAAGGCGATGTGAATGTATGTGGTATGATTTAGTAATGTGGATTTGTAATTATAATTATAGTTGGATTATTCATTTATTATTTATTGATTTATGTAATTGATCTATTATTTATTGATTATTTATTTGGTTATTTAATTATTGTTTAATCAAGTTGATTTAATTTATTTGATTTATTGTTTAATTGCAGTTTAGTTATTATTTATTGTTTATTATAAATATTATTGTTATTTATTGTTTATCTATTTAATTGATATTTATTTTTAATTATCTTTTATTTATTTAATTTTATTGAATTGGTATTTAATGGAATTTATATTTATTTTATTTTATTTGATGGCTTTTATTATTAATATTTATTTATAATTATTTATTATGGGTAAGTAATCAATGTTGTATTGAGGATTATTATTTATTGGTTGCCCATAAATAATATTATCCATGTTTATTGTGTTATTATGGGGTTATGATTTAATATTTTATTTAATTGTCCTTCTACCCCTTTGGTTAATTTGACCTTTTTAATATAAACTACCTACACTCCTATTTTATTGGTCGAATGGGGGATGGTAGGTAAATTATATATATATATATATATATATATATATATATATATATATATATATATATATATATATACATATATATATATATATACATACATATATATATATATATATATATATATATATATATGTCTTGGTCTATGTGTGGGGTAGGTATAATATATGATTTATAGAATATTGATTGGTCGGTTTTCATTAAGGTTTTGTGTTTAATTTTTGAATAAATTCGGCTTCTTATGCATTCATGGGGGGGGGTAAGTGCACAAAGTTGTGTCCACTTAGTGTGGAAGTTTTACACTTAGAAAAAAAGGGCAAATCTTACAAAACACATGAGAAACGAAACGGGATCCTGTTTCACGTTGGGATCTTGAGCCTAAATTTGAAATGGGATCCCGTTTAGCTTCGGGATCCAGAGCCTAGATCTAAGAAATGGGATCCCATTTGAAAAACAAAACAAGATCCTGTTTCCTTTAAAAAAAACTTAAATAATTTTTTTTTGTTTTTATTTTGTTTTTTGTTTTTTTTAATTTTTTAATAAAAAATACAAGCTATATATACATGAAATATAAAATTTATATATAAGTCACATTTCTCTTTGTCTTTTTTTTCTTTTCTATCTCACTTTGTCCCCTCCCTCCCAAAATCTGAAACTATGTCTCTACCTCTCTCTCACATCCTTAACTCTTTACTCTTTATCTACGCTATCTCTATACACCTCCCCTTACCCCCTACCTACCTATATATTTCTCTCTATATATACATCTCTACCTCTCTCTTAATGTACCATCTCTCTCTCCCAACCAACTTATCTTTCTCTACATATGTCATAATAGGTCCTACTAAGGGGTCTTATGTCATAATAGGTCCTAGGAAGAGGTATAATGTCTTAATAAATCCTCTTAAGGGGTCTTATGACATAATATGACCTATTATGTAGACGTATTTTGTCTTAATAGGACCTATTATGTCACAATGGGACCTATTATGACATAATAGGTTGCATTATGACATTATAGGTCCTATTATGTCACAATAGGTCCTATTATGACATAATACCCCTTAACAAGTCCTAGTAAGGGGTATAAAGTCATAAAAGGTCTTCTTAAGGGGTTTTATGATATAATATGACCTATGATGTCATAATAGGACCTATGATGACATAATAGGACCTATACATCATCATAGATCTTATTATGTCATTATTAGTCCTATTATGACATAATACCCTTTAACGGGTCCTACAAAGGGGTATAATGTCATAATAGGTCCTCTTAAGGGGTCTTATGACATTATAGGACCTATTACGACATAATAGGTCCTAATATCTGATAATCGATCTTATTATGTCATAATAGTTCCTACTAAGGGGTCTTATGTCATAATAGGTCCTGTTAAGAGGTCTTATGACATCATAGGACACTATTATGACATAATAGGTTGTAATATGTCACAATAGGTTCTATTATGTCACAATGTGACCTATTATGACATAATAGGTCATATTATGACATTATAGGTCCTATAATGTCACAATGTGACCTATTATGACATAACATGGCATATTATGACATTAGAAGTCATATTATGTCACAATAGGTCCTGTTATGACATAATACCCCTTAACCCTCTCTAAAAGTACCATCTCTCTCTCTCTCTCAACCAACTTATCTTTCTCTACATATGTCATAATAGGTCCTACTAAGGGGTCTTATGTCATAATAGGTCCTAGTAAGAGGTATAATTGCATAATAGGTCCTCTTAAGGGGTCTTGTGACATAATAGGTCGTATTGTGACATAATATGTTGTATTATGTCATAATAGGACCTATTATGTCACAATTGGACCTATTATGACATAATAGGTCATATTATGACACAATAGGTCCTATTATGATATAATACCCATTAACAAGTCCTATTAAAGGGTATAAAGTCATAATATGTCCTCTTAAAGGGTATGTCCTATTATGATATAATACCCATTAATAAGTCCTATTAAAGGGTATAAAGTCATAATATGTCCTCTTAAAGGGTTTTATGACATAATATGACCTATAATGTCATAATAGGACCTATGATGACATAATAGGACCTATTACATCATCATAGATCCTATCATGTCATTATTAGTCCTATTATGACATAATACCCTTTAATAGGTCCTAGTAAGGGGTATAATGTCATAATAGGTCCCCTTAAGGGGTCTTATGACATAATAGGACCTATTATGACATGACAAGTCCTCTTAAGGGGTCTTATGACATTATAGGACTTATTATGACATAATAGGTCCTATTATGTGATAATCAACCCTATTATGTCATAATAGGTCCTACTAAGGTCCGTCTAATGTCATAATAGGTCCTACTAAGGTCCGTCTTATGTCGTAATAGGTCCTAGTAAGAGGTATAGTGTCATAATAAGTCCTCTTAAGGGGTCTTATGACATAATAGGACCTATTATGACATACTAGGTCCTATTATGTGATAATCTATCATATTATGTCATAATAGGTTCTACTAAGGGGTCTTATGTCATAATAGATCCTAGTATGAGGTTTAGTGCCATAATAGGTCTTCTTAAGGGGTCTTATGACATAATAAGACCTATTATGACATAATAGGTCGTATTATGTCACAAAAGGGCCTATTATATCAAAATAGGTCATATTATGATGGTATAGGTCCTATTATGTCACAATAGGTCATGTTATGACATAATACCCCTCAACACTATCTAAACATACCATATCTCTCTTCCAACCAACTTATCTTTCTCTATATATGTCATAATAGGTCCTACTAAAGGGTCTTATGTCATAATAGGTCCTCTTAAGGGGTCTTATGATATAATAGGTCGTCTTATGACATAATAGGTCATATTATAACATAATAAGTCATATTATGTCATAATAGGACCTATTATGTCACAATGAGACCTATTATGACATTATAGGTCCTATTATATCGCAATAGGTCCTATTATGACATAATACCCCGTAACATGTCCTAGTAAGGGGTATAAAGTCATAATAGGTCTTCTTAAGGGGTTTTATGACACAATATGACCTATGATGTCATAATAGGACCTATGATGATATAATAGGACCTATTACACCATCATAGATCATATTATGTTATAATTGGTCCTTTTATTACATAATACCTTTTAACAGGTCCTATTGAGGGGCATAATGTTATAATAGGTCCTCTTAAGGGATCTTTTAACATAATAGGACCAATTATGACATAACAGGTTCTCTTAAGGGGTCTTATGACATTATAGGACCTATATGACATAATAGGTCCTATTATATGATAATCCATCCTATTATGTCATAATAGGTCTTACTAAGGGGTCTTATGTCATACTAGGTCTTGGTAAGAGGTATAATGTCATAATAGGTCCTCTTAAGGGGTATTATGACAAAATGACCTATTATGACATAATAGGTCGTATTATGACATTATAGGTCCTATTATGTCACAATAGGTCTTGTTATGACATAATACCCCTTAACAAGTCCTAATAAGGGGTATAAAGTCATAATAGTTCCTCTTAAGAGATTTTATGACATAATATGAACTATGATGTCATAATAGGACCTATGATGACATAATATGACCTATTATGTCATCATAGGTCCTATTATGTCATAATCAGTCCTATTATGACATAATACCCTTCAATAGGTCCTACTAAGGGGTATAATGTAATAATGCATCCTCTTAAGGGGTCTTATGACATAATAGGACCTATTATGACATGACATGTCCACTTAAGGGGTCTTATGACATTATAGGACCTAATATCACATAATAGGTCTTACTAAGGGGTCTTAAGTCATAATAGTTTCTATTAAGAGGTATAATGTCATAATAGGTCCTATTATGACACAATATGACCTATTATTGCACATTAGGACCTATTATGTACCAATGGGACTTATTATGACATAATAGGTTGTATTATGACATTATAGGTCCTATTACGTCACAATTTATCAGATCTTCTAAAATCTAGAATCTGTATTATAACTCCAAGAGATCTGAAACCATTCTCGAACATCCTGCTAATATATACATAAAATATAACTTAAAGTATAAGAAAGGAAAAAGACAAAGGGAAATGTGACTTAAAATAAAATTTCATATTTCATGTATACATTGTTTGTTTTTAAAAAAAAAAAAAAATTTAAAAAAAAGAAAAAAATTAAAATTAAAAAAGGGAAACAGGATCAAACGAGATCCCGTTTTGAAATTGGATCCCATTTTGTATTTGAAATGGATCCCGTTTCAAAATGGGATCCCATTTGCTAAACATTTTTTTAATTATTTTGAAAAACGAAACGGGATCATGTTTCGTAAATAGGATCCCTTTTCTAATAAGTTCAACTTTGGTTTGGTTGTAGCTTCGGTTTTGGCTTGGGAAATGGCTTGGAGATCTGACCCTTAGGCTTGGACCTAGTTTGACCTGCAACTTGAAGGCCAAATAAATCTTCATATAAAATAATAACTTCAAAAATATATCTGGACACCAAATTTTTAGAATCTTTTTAAACAATGAAAACCCATTATAGTAGAGACTGTCTAGATTCTAAATATGTAATTTTTTTTAAAAATTGATCAATATTTTTATTTTTAAAATAATTACTAATGAAAGAGGTCTATAAACTCGAAATAACATGGTTATTTAGTTTTTTAATAACTTTTTTGTTTCTAAGTTTTTTGAAAAAAAATTATATGGCATCAAACTAGAGACAATTCTATACAGTTTAAGAAAAAAAAACCAAAAAATGTTAAGTTTAGGTCAAATTATGGTTGTCGTATGCAAGAATTTTTCAAAACAATCATTATGTCTGATAAAAAATTAACTAAAAAAAAATGCAGAAAAAAATTACAAAAAAATATTCTCATCAAAGGTGAGTGAGTTATAGATCTTTTCCCAAAAGGATTTATAAAAATAATTTCATTTAGGTCAAATTATGTTTGCTGTACACGAGCATGGTATGGTCCTGAAAAGTGACTTTTAAACTATAGGTTTTACTAATGCCTATTCAAACTTCATTTTTAAGATCTGGGTATTATAATAAATTACATATTTAGAAAGTAGACTTCAAGCACTACATTTTCTATTACTTAATTTTTTCAAGATTGATTCTTTAAGTGCCTCAAATATTTAGGTCAAACAAGATGAAATTAAAAAAAAAGGGAAAAAACTTCCACTTTTTGGCCAAAAAGTGGACACAACTTCTTGCACTAGTCCAGGGGTTAGAATTTTTAGGAGCTTTTGGATATTTTGATTGAAGAATTTTCTTTGGCTTTGGATTCAATTTGTTTGAAGGTTTTGATTGGATTTTGGAGTTCTTCATCAAATTTCTTTCTCTTTTCTTTGGCTTCAGGTTCCTTGCACTCGGCATTTGAGTTTGAAAAGATTGTTTTCCGTGTATGTAAAAGATTGTTTGGGGATTTTGTAATGGAGTTAATTTGATTATTAATATTAGAAATCTGTAAGGGAATGTTGGATTGATTTGCATTTGATTTGGGAAATTTTGGTTATTTCTTTGTTCGGTATGGAAAATGCTTCCTGATATAGTCCGAGATTTTGAATGTTGTCTTATGGTTTTGTTTTGGTGTTGTAAAGGCTTTATTTGCCCTTGTATATCCTATTTTAGGACCCATTGGTTGAGTTGTATGGAAGAGGTTGTGTCTACAACTCTTCCTATACATTGTTTATGCTGGTATAAGTTTATATTTTTGTTTCGATGTCCTTATTTGAGTCATGGAACCCCTATTTTGTTTGATTTATGGTTTTTGGTGAGTTGTGGGTTAGTTTTAGATTATTTGCAGGTTTATACCTGAATCAGGGCCCATATTTTTACACATGTATCCCATTTTCTACAAGTGGGTTCCCAATTACAAAATCCCTAAAACAAGTGACAAAAGTGCCACTCTAGGAGTCAATAGTGTCAGAACTGAGACAATAGTGCCAAAGTAGTGTCTGTACATTTCTAGGTTGAGTTTTAAAGTCCGAGTTGACTTTTCTTGTCAATTTTTTATTTTAGAGGCTAGGGTTTTCTATATTGATGATTTTTTTGGGCATTGATCCATCCTTTTTAGGTGTGTTTCATTCCTATTTTGTCTCCATCAAGTAGTTTTACACTTATCTATTGAGGTTTCAAATGTTGCTCCAGCAAGACGTATGCATCCCTTGTTGTTGAGGTTGAATATATGCAGCTCTAGTGAGAGGTTATATTGTGCCTCACTATTGAGGACTATGTGGTATCATTTGATTCATATTATTTCCCTATTTATGTGTTTATATCCCTCTTGAGGCTCTCTTTATTATTTCATTATGATGCTTTGAGCTTATGTCATGATTCTTGTTATATAGCATTTGTTTACATATTTTTGGCTATCCTTTATGATTTAGTTTGTGTCAGATTTGTAATGACTTTTGGATACCTTCCTTGATGAGTTTCATATTGTTATTGTGAGGTACCTTGTTATCTCTACCCTATGATTATGGTCCATGGTTGGGAGAGTAGTATCTTTCATGTGTATGACCAATTTCATAGCATTAGATCTCTAGGAGGAGGTCTACACCTATGGAACAACATGGAGAGTTTTCTTGTAATGACAAGTGATAATCATAATAATTTATTTGTGGGTTTAGGTAATTATGAACTCACTAAAAAAGATAATAATTGGTTTTGTGGACCCACCTCACATCCCTAGAAGCGTGTGCACTTAGGATGAGCTTGGGAAGGCCATTGGAACGGTAAACCAATCTCCCTTGAATGGCTCCAAGGTTGAGATGGTTCCACATGTCTATTAGGGTGAGGCTTGGCCCCTTCTTTGTGAGAATAGCATATGATGACACTCTTTCCGATCATATGTTCATTATCCACATTCCCTTGTTGTTGATTATGCCTTTGGAAGTTTCAGTGATTTGATTAGCCTCGTGATGTAATTTGCATGTTCTATTATGTTGGTGTCTTGTGAAGTCATGTTGTATCCTATGGTTATTAGGTGTACACTTACATCTTGAGTGTGAGTTGGAACCTTGTGTCATCTCCATGAATGGGGGGTGGTTCCTTATTGGTTCCACATGGTCAGGTGGTTTGATGCCTTCTTCCATTGGGATATTCTTCTTGGATGTTAGTGTGTGTGGATTGGATTCTTGGAATCTTCATTATGTTATTTTTCTTTGGAGCTAATTTCTATGTATCTGGATTAGAAGACAATATTGTTGGATTTGGTTGTTCATTGCTTTTGCTATGATATGTTGTTGTTATTTATGTCAACATATTCCTCTGAACTATTTCGGTGTGTTTGGAGAAGGTTTTTGCTCTGGTTTTGTAGTTTGGTTTTGTTGATCACTATTTGCAGAATCAAGTATTCCCTCCGGTATATTCCGGTGTGATTAGATCTTGTGTTGAGACTTTGGGTTATTGTTTGGGATGATCTTGTGTATCTTCATTTCATATGGTTTGTGATTTCATGCTCCACAAGTTATCTTTCTTCGTGACAATTGCTGATTGGTTGTGTTCTTGAGCTTTGAGACGTTGACCAATGAAGATTTGAAAAGTGGTGTTGGTGAAACTATTCCAAATGATTATGACATTTTTTATGTTGTTTCCTAGTCATATACTATTTGTTTTGGTGATCCGCATTTATCATTGAGGGATTTTTTGGTTATTTATTTGAACCGGTGATAATTTGTGTGTTATGCAGTATTTCTAGTGGTGTAGCATGTTGAGGTTGATCTTGGTGGGATTTTTGGTGGATGTAATCATTTAGGAATTTGAATTAGGTCCATGCTATGTAATTTAAATTATAGTATTGGTCTGATGGTCAATCTTTGTACCATGCAATGTAATTTTTGTAATTATGAATTGAGGGTTGAGGGTTTACTCAACCTTGTTATCAAGGTTGATGATTTGTATATATAGGTGATATACAAGTATGTAATTTAAGTGTCGGTATTGTGTTTGCATTGATAGAGAGAGGTAAATGTGCGAACAATAGATATATCATTCAACAAAGTATTGTGGTGAGTTTGGTGTTGCAAGGGAGACAAATATGCTTAACTGAAACTATCATCAGGCATTTGTAGATGCTATTACTGTAGTTCATTTCTTCCGAATTGTAGTCTGAATCATATTGTAAGTTAGTGAGACATCTTTGAAGGTGGTAGCCTTCTGGGCATATATCTTTTGAGCAGTGAGCTTTAGGAAATGTTATTGAATACATGTGCATTCCCCATTGTAATATTTTCACATACTATTGCAAAGTGTCATCTATTGTGGGTAGGTTCCCATGTTGGTTTTTCCCTTAATCGGTTTTTTGACATCAAAATATTAGTGTTGTGTGTTGTTCTTATTAGTTTTCTTATCTATTATTGCAGTGATTTATCAGTTAATGTTTTGGAAGTTTATTTTGTTGTGTATCCGATGAAGACTGATTCACCCCCCACTCTTAGTCTTACCTCGTAATTGCTTGTAAAAATTAGTATTAGAGCTAGATCCTCTGGTAGAAGCTTAATCTCTTGAGAAGATCTAGGATGACAACTCAAGGTATTCTTTTCAAGAAAGATAGTTCTAGGTTTGATGGAAGAAACTACATTGTATGGAAGAAATGGATGGAGGTGCATCTGACATGTCTTAGAGAAGATTATTGGAAGATAACTAAGAATGCCAATGTTATTCATCAAAATAGACCATCCACTCTTGATGAGGTTAAGGAAGAAGAATATAACATCAGAGCAAAGGAAGCATTACTCAGTTCCCTGACTGATTCTGAAATGACAAATGTTATGGAACTTCAAACTGCACATGAGATCTGGGTGAAGCTTGAGATCCTATATGAAGGTGATAGTCAAGTAAAAGTTGCTAAGTTGCAGAGTTTAAAAGGAAAATATGAGACATTGAAGATGGGAGATGATGAGAACATACATTCATACATGGCTAAGGTGAATGAGCTTGTCCTTGGTATCTGTTGTCCTTGATTTCAGCGTGGCCAAAATCATGAGGCAACCCTACCAAATTGGTCTGTTTCATACCTTATGACCTCCGAGAGAGCTTGATCGACTCTGTTGGTTAGCTCATTTAGCTTTTCACTTTTCATTTTTATTATTTTCTAAGTTCTTTAGATTTGCAATTTTTCCTACAGGTCAGACTTTAAAGTCTGACCTGCACGGTTCCTTCTTTTTAAAGGTAATTGCACATCCAACCAATGTGAAAACATTTGGTTTTATTACTTGCAGATCGGACTTTAAAGTCCAACCTGTAGGTAATCCTTCCCCTGCAGTTCAGACTTTAAAGTCTGATCTGCAGGTTGTTTGGTTAAAAGTTGCATGTCAGACTTTAAAGTTTGACTTGCAAGGGTTTTAGTCCTGCATGTCGGACTTTAAAGTCTAACATGCACTGTGTAAACCGGTAATTAATGGTTGCATTAATTGCTAAATTAGAGGTTATTTATTAATTTTTTGGAGTTTATTTCTTCATTATTGTTTGTGATTTCTCCTTTGCGCATGCCTCCTCTTTTCTCCTCCATTTTCACTCACCTACCTTGCAGATTTGTCAAATCTCCACCAAATTTTTGTTCACCATGGTGTTCTATTTTTATTTGTGTTTTTCATGTTCTTCCCCTGCATCGTGTTCTTTCTTTTCTGCCTTTCTTTCTTTTTCTTTTCTATTGATTGGAGGTGCATCAAACATTAAATTCCAATTGGTCTACAATTTTCCTGATCCATAGGAGATCATTTCAATCTTCCCTTTTCTATAGTCTGCATGATGGGTTTTGTTACCTGATTCGCATGCTTTATGTGAAGATCCCTCGCATGTCAGACTTTAAAGTCCGATATGTGAGGGGAGATTGTTCGATTGACATGTAAGGTTTTAAAACTCGACATGTCAATCAGATCACCCTTCCATTGCACATCTGACTTTAAAGTCCGATGGGCCAGTCTTGCTAAATTTTTTTCCCCCAACTTGCACATCGGACTTTAAAGTCCGATGTGCTAGTGATTTTCCCCCAACTTGCACATCAGACTTTAAAGTCGGATTTGACAATGTTTTTTCCCCAATTTGCACATCGGACTTTAAAGTGCGATATGCAAGTAAGATGTTTTATCTTTGCACATCGGACTTTAAAGTCCGATGTGCAAATTTTTACTCCTAAGGTGCAGGTCAGACTTTTTTCCCCGAGCTGCCTTTTCTGACAATTTTGCTCCCAAGCCTATTCCAAGTTCGATTTTTCAATCCGATTCAGAAAATTTGATTTTATTGATGATGATAACTATCAAACAAGCTAATCCTCAGTGTTGAATGCAATCATTTGCAAATGTCAAGACCCTCTCATGACAAATCATAGCCTTGTTTGAGTCAGTTGGAATCTTCTCTGGGTAAAACATCCGCAAAGAAAATGAAGTACAAGTATGATAAGTACTTGAATTTGTACCCAGAAAGTTCAGTAAATTCAAACATAAAGGAGATAAAAGATACATAAATTGGACATGTCAGTATGCAGGAGTTTATTGATCAAGTTGAGAAAGCTCCTTCTCGCCTAACAAACCTAATCAAATCCAAGTTGCATAAATATGCTTCCTTCCCAGTTGCAGCTCATAATCCAGATTTTGTACTTGCAGCAGTGGATCACTTTGATCCAAATACAAGAGATGTTAGGGATGTTGATCAAAATGTGATCATGACTCTGGATAGTGTTTTCTTCAGCATTGTTTTCAAAGGTTCTTCAGTCGAGGAAGTAGCCAACATTTATCAAGAAAGAGCTTAGGAGTACTATGATAAAAATGAGGTCAAATGTAAGAAAGTGATAAATAATGTGTACCTCTCTGCTACTAGAAATTCTACCACCTTGTGATGGCCCAAGTATTTTCACAAGAGGGACTTCAATGAGGAGTACAATGATATGGTCACCATGTTATCAAGAGTGAACAGTTTAAAGGACTCTCACTACTTTCAAAGCTGGATGTGTTATTACATAAATATAATCATGAAAGGGGCTGCTAGGATTAATTGGGGTGAGCAGATCAGTGATGCACTCTACGCATAGTTGAAAGAAGTCAAAGTGACATTGAAATTTTATATGACTTCCTACCTGGTTTATGCAGTCGCTTCCATGAGGCAATATCTAGGTTTGTCTACTAAAGGTGACAGGAGATTAGGGCTTGTCTGGGAATACTATGATCAACTCACAATCAAGAATCAAGGTAGCCACTTTAGAAGAGTTAGTGATGCCTTCTTTGCTATGTGGAAGTGCATGTTTGATAAAATCCTACAGAAGAAAAGATTATGAGAGGTTGCATATAATAGGGTGTCTCATTTTGGATGCATTTTTATTTAGTTTTGAACATTCACTTACATCTGGATCAGATGTGTCTCAGGCGAACCCTTCATTCTACCAAGGTATCCTTTAGATAAGATCATTCTCATGGAGTTTTGTTGGAAACTGATCTATGTGCCTAAAAAGTAATCGCAAGCACATAAGATAGGGTTGAAGTTTCTAGAATCTATTGGCAGGTACTCAGTTCTAACTAACCCCAAAGCCAATAACATGGAGGAAGAAATGCAATGGAATACTATGAGAAGATTCAAGGAATGAAATAATTTTGATTTTTGTGGCATGAAGAACAAGCTGAAGAGGATTTACACCCATGTCTATAGGCTTGAGGATGTATGGGAAGACTGAAAAGATGAAGAAGATATAAGAAGGATGGATTTCAGTCATCTTACCCTAGAACAAATTGAAAACTTTGATTTGGAAAAGATCCCAATGACCATTGAAGACACTGATGAAATAATAGGTCCAATCTATTATGAAAAGAAGATTGCTGACTCTCCACTTCCACCGGTGCAATGGTAAAAATGAAAAGTAATTATATCACCCAAAGAATCTCACCTATTCTGGCAAACACCAATGCATGGTTGTTAAAAGAAATCTTAGAATGAAACAATTTCTTGCTAGTTCTGGACATGACAATAATAGTGATGACCCAGTTGGTAAGAAAGCTATGGCTGAAACAAGAACCAAGGGTAAAGCAGATTCGCAAGAATTCTCCTTGGCCCCTGTAATGCAATCCATGGGGAAAGGACCCAAAATCAAGTTCACAATTAAAGAGTCCAAGAAAGTTGAATCATCTTCAGTAGCATAGGAGATAGCCACAAAGGAACCAAAACAACAAATTGCTAGAGATCCTGAAAAAGAGAAGGAGATAGAAGAAGGTGAAATTCCTCAACAAGAGGAAGCACAGGTTGAAGAAACATCACATCTTGGTTAAGTTGATGTTCCAGCCACTTTATAGGAAACAACTCATTCAGAAGTGATTATCCATTCTATCAATTCTAATTTTGATAAAGAAGAAGAGGATTTTGATGATGAGAACCTAGGCATGGGCATGACTCAGTCAGAGACTGCTCAACAATTTTTTATACAATCCAACTCTTCCATCCTGGATGATATTCCTTCAACCACCATTGAATCTTGGAGTTTTCTTGAAGCTATGGAGCAATTGTTCACAGAATAGAAAATGATGACTTTACCTTCTACGGTGGTCATAACAGAGATTCCATTTCTAGTAAGCACTAAAGTTATTTCTACTACGACAGTTATAAGAGAAATTCCACCTCTGGTTACTGCTCAAATTATTTCCACTTGTAGCATCCTAAAATTGTGACACTTGCAATTTCGACTGCATTTGGGTCTTCACGATGGCAGTGCAACGTTGAACCTGAATGGAGACCCCGAAACTTGCTTGTGACACCAAAAACTGCATTTTTCTGCACCTTGGCATGATCCCTCCTTGCACCCTGCTGCCCCGGGAGGTGGGACCATGGTGCCCAGGGCCCTGGTCCTTCTGGACTAGGGCACCTAGTGCCCTGGTCCCCCAGGACCATGGTGCCCATTGCCCTGGTCCCTGGCCCTATTTTGGGCTCGGTCTCTTTTGGGCATCGGGTCTTTAAGTTTGCAATTCGGGAAATAATGTTTCCTGGTCGGCCTAAGGTCAGAAAAATCAGTCTATCAGCCCTAATTGACAAGTATATAAACTACATTTCCTCTTCCAAAAAAAGGGAGGAAGACATATATGTGCAAAAGGCGGAATTGATATTAAAATATTCAAACATTCAAGTATTCAAGCATTCCTTCAAGCAATTGAGCATTCTAAGTCTCCATTCAAGGCTAGGTGTTGCATTCAAGACAAGGATCCAACCATTGAAGAGGAGATCACATACAACATACAACATACAACATACATTACACCTTCGCATGTAAGATTACAAACATTCTTACAACAAGAGACGAACAAATCCCCTTCGTTTCGCGGATTTTTCGGAGGACCATGTGCATGCCGGGCACCATCATCCCGTCAACTTTCACTCAAATTTGTAGAACAGCACCGTCTCGACATTTTACTGCTAGTTCTAGGTCCGCAACTTCATCCCGTATCCCTATCTCTGTTTATAAGCGAATCTTTCCTACTTTACATGCATTCTTAGTTCAATCATCCTATCTACATTCTTTACAAAAGAGGGTATCCTTGATGTCACAACCCTTGAAACTCATTTAGAATCTAGTCTTGCATTGTGTGGGATTGGATCTTGTGAGTTTCAACCCCTCTTTTCAATGTAAAGTCTCTCCTAAGTGAAAACCATCAACCCTAGTGATCTCCCTTCTCTCTCCTTGGAGTTGGGGAGGGGAGAACAACTAGGGTTCGATTTTTCCGCTTTACATTTTGGTGAACCTGATGTGAACATCCTCATTCTGATTATTCATGGTTAGATCTGAAAATTTGCTCTCTTAATTACATTTCCATGTTTGATCTTTTGCAAATTTTAGAGGCTAATTGCATAAAAACCCTAAAATTTTCTTTTTAGTAATTAAACTTGTGAAATGTTTAATTGTTAATGCTTGTTTCAAATCTACCCTTCTATTGCAAATTATCAATTCGTGTTTGTGCTTTAATTCTGAAAATTAAGTGGTTAAATGTCAAAACCCTAATTTTTAAAACCTTCTTGATTCAACCTTTGACTGATAATTTCACTAATCAAAACACTTCCAAATCGGCTGTAACTTTGGATTCCACAATAAAATCACAATATCTTTCATCCCTGAAAATTTGGAAAAAAGTTACAAGGACCGTGTGCACTCCGAGCGCCATTATCCCCGACATTTTTTCCAAAATTTCGGGAGCTAGATCTTACTGTATTTTTCTACTAAAATCCAGAATTTTGGCTGATTTTATCAATTCTAACACCTTCAAAATTAAAGTCAAAGTTGGTCTAGCAATTGCTTGGATTGAGGCTTCTAATCATTCAAAAATTGTTGAAATTAAAATTCATATCAAAATTGTGTTTCTTACTGTCCTAAATCTGAAAAGTGTGTTGGCATTCATTCAAAATTTCAGTGCTTTATTCAAATTTTTGCAGTTTGTGACTTTTGAAATTAAGTGTTTAATTGCAACAACCTTGATTTCCACTTTCAAAATTGAATTTTGCGTGAAATTGAGTCAATTTTTAAATTTCAAAACTTGCATTGCCTTTAGTATTCCCTCTAAAATCATAAAATTCAAAATTTCAGTTTCCCTCTTTTTTTTCAAAATTCAAATTTTACATTTTTCAACAATCTTGGTAGGGTTCAATTTTGAGATTGCAACTTTAATTTGGCCTATCTACAGATCGTAAAATCACTCAATTTTTTCAGATTAGCTTTAAAATCATCATAACTTTCATCCCTAAAAATTTTGAAAAAAGTTGCAAGGACCGTGTGCACTCCGTTCGCCACGGTCCCGGACATTTTATCCGAAATTTCGGGAGATTGTCCTGATTGCATTTAACAGCTTCAATCTAGGAGATTGGCTGATTTTATTGAAATTTGCTACCTCTAAAATTCAAAATCTTCTCTCTCTCTTTAGTGCATGAGTTTTACAACAATAAGCCCTACTTACACTATTCCCGTTAGACGAAGCCTTAGAATTAAGTCCTTCCATGGTTTAATTACTGAGGAGATGGAACCTAATTTGAATGGCCTTTTTAACGAGGACATGGGTAATTCCTCTAATCCTCTTAAAGATGAAGAAGTTCTCCATGAGGTTTCTGTAGAACAACTTTTGAAATTGGATAACCAATTTGATGATTTTCAACAATGGATGTCTCAAGAATACCTTGATAGTGAAACTCTTTCATTAATTGAGGGTCTAAAATGTATGGTTCAAAGTGATAAGAATGGAATTGATATTTTGCGTGGTATTGCACACATTGTGGATTTGAATGTGATGCCTATGAAGAGTTGTGCCGAAACTTTAGGTTATACACAACCTCCTACTCAAGTTAATCATTCTATTCCTTTGACAACTTCTATTGCTCGTATACCTACTTTTACATCAAACATAATGACTACTTCAATACAAGACATTCCTCCTATGATCACCAGTCATGGGGGCAATCCCTCTTCTTCAATCAACTCTCTTCCTTCATTCAATCCAACTTCTTCATTTATTCCTTCAATAAGTGTTCCTATTATATCTCCACAAATGAACCTGGCGCAAGGGGGCAATTCATTTAACCATTCCATTCCTCCTTATAGTGTTCCTCCTTTCCAATCATCTCCTATGACTAACTATCATAGTGTCCCACCACCTTACTCTCAATCAATACCTTCTTTCAATAACATAATACCTCCATCACAATCTAACACGTCTAATATGAACTCTTCGACTGAAGCGACCATTAACAATCTTGCACAAACTGTCTCTTCTTTGCAGCAACAAATTGCCTCTATGAATCAATCTAAGTTTAGTGTGCCCACATTTGATGTTGCGAGCCCACTTTCTCTTGACATTGTTTGAGCTATCCCCCCTAAACATGTCAAAATCCCGCATTTGGAGCTTTATAATGGTAAGGGTGACCCTCTAACACATGTTAAGACATTTCAAACAATATGTACCGATTTTACTTATGACCAAAGGTTGCTTGCAAAACTGTTTACTAGAACATTAAGAGATAAAGCCCTACAATGGTATTGCTCGTTACCTTCCTATTCTATTACTTCTTTCGAACAACTTGCAAATGCTTTTATTCAACAATTTCAAAACAATATAAGTCCTAAAGTTACTTTGATTGATTTAATGCATTGTAAACAAGGTGTTAAAGAAAAAGTGACTAATTTCATTGGTAGATATAAGCATTTGTATGCTCAAATTTCTTTTCCAGTACCTGACAATGACATTCAAAGAATCTTTATTTCTAATTTACAAAAATATATTAGAGAAAAACTTCTATTTTCTGAGTTTACTTCTTTCCAATAGTTGTGCGCAACTCTTCACAATTATCAACTGACTCTGAGTCAAATGGAACAAGCAAATCCTATGGCTCCGAGTGATAAGGGTGATAGTAGTCAACAACCATTTGGGAAGTTTAAACCGAACAGAGAGTCCATTAAATTCAATGAAAACATCATCAACAACAATGTGAATGCAGCATCAGGTGTGCCTCCTATTTCTAAGTTTTTCAAGAAAGAAAGAAAGTTTACTCCTTTGAATGAATCATTGCATAGTATTATGAATAAGTTATTGGAACAAAATGTGCTTACCCTTCCTCCTATAAATCAAATAGATCCTGCAAAGATTAATTCACCCTATTTTGATAACAAATCTTTTTGTCAATTTCATCATCATCCTGGGCATGATACTAAAAAATGTTTTTCTTTAAAGGGTAAAATTCAAGATCTGATTGATAATAATACTATCTATGTTTCTGGTGTGAATGATAAAGGCAACACATTTGTAGCTCCTCCTAACCAAAATATTCAGATTTTTACTAATCCATTACCTTCTCATACCTCTAATGCGATTGATACTAATGATTCCTCTGTCTCACCTAATGATCTTGTGTCTATGACTCCGAATGTGATTAACTTTGTGGAGCAGCAGAAAATCCCTAAAGAACCTTCCATCACATTTGATTCCAGTGAAACTATCAGGGCACCTGATGGTCCTTTATATATAGTTGCAAAAGTCAAGAATACACCTTGCCATGGAGTTCTTATTGATCCTTCTTGTATGGTTAATATCATTACTGAAGAATTTCTTTTTACTTTGCAATTGAATCAAGTAATCTATGATGAAACAAATGTGGTTGTGAAATTATTTGATGCATTTTCTTCTCCTGCAATTGGTTCTATTACATTACCTATTGAGGTCCATAACAAATCCCTTGATATGAGCTTTGCTATTATTCCATCATCCGAACAATTTCATGTGAAGCTAGGCTATCCTTGGCTATCTTCCATGAAAGCTATTGCTTCTCCTATTCACAATTGTTTGAAATTTCCCCATAATGGTGAAGTTGTTACTATCAATCATAGTCTCTTTAAACTAGCTAAAAGAACTTCTAGCGTTCCTATTGATTACTTTTGGCCTAAACAATTCCAATCTCTTCCACCGCGAAGTGATCATCTTTTTAAATCTTATCAAAGGTGGAAAAAAGATATGATCCTATCTCTAAGTGAACCTAGAACACCCAAACTTGATATTCCTATCATTCTTGAGAAGGAAGTTCTTCCTTTGAAAGATAAAACTAATGTCTTTCCTCAAGAAGATTCCCAACCCATCCCTATGAATGTGACTATGCCTATGACTAATAAACTTCCTAAAAGTAGACCTATACCTCCTCGTCATGATGGTCTTGGTCTCCTTCCTAAACCAAATATTCCTCCCTTATATGGAGCAGTTCCTCCTCCTTCCTCTTATGGAAAGAAGAGACCTTCCTCTTCTCCTATTATTCAACCTAAGAGACCACAACCTAAACACCCAAGTGAAAAGGATGAGAACATTCCTCCTCCTCAATCTTCTCAACTTCCTACTAAGACTAGATGAAATCGTTCTGCATGTGAATGCCGACAAAAGCGTCGTCTTAGAGCTCAGGCAGCTACTTCTCAAACTTTGCAATCCCCAAAAACACCTTCAGCCAGTATTATTCCATTTTCTCCTCAGCCGAAGATTGAGCCAAAATCTCCTAAACATAAGATGCATGATGGTCTTGATCCTGTGCTAGTTAAAGATCCTATTTTTGTAAATCTTGATGATGATATAGATGAAAATGTTATTCATGATGAAAATGTTACTCCTGTTCATTCTGATAGTGAATATGAATATGTTGATGTTGATAACCATTTATCTAACGAATTTTCTAAAGCACTTATCCTAGCTCCTAGACAAGAACAACGTGGCTTGGAACATGAACATAGCCCTTGTTTGGATCTTGTCTTAGCTCCATCTGCTGTGTTGGATGTTCCTCCTCTACCATGTTTCCTACCTTCCCGAAATATTGATCAGCAAGATCGGGGGGTAGATGACATGCTAGACTAGTTTCATTAGCATAGCAAACTCTCTCCTCCTCTCTTGATCTCTTTTGTTACTTCTTCTATGTGTTATTCTCATTCTTCTATTTGTTGTCCTTAGTTTTGTCTACTTGAGGATGATGCAAAGCATTGAGATCTCTTTTGGTCTCTCTCATGTTGACTCAAAAGACACATGTGTTCCCTTCTTCTAGGTGACCTTCCTTGATTGGGGAATGAAGAACAATTATGCATACATACATATGATATACATGAATTATCATACAACATACTGACCCTGAGGAAAGCGAAGTCACCTTGTGCTTTGTGTTTTGTGTCTATTATCCTTGGGCTTATCTCACACTTGGGGGCTAAATCCTTGTGATAACGTGCTCCTTTCTCATTTCTTATATGTATCACTACCTTAAAGCAATCACCCCCAGTGAGGTGTGTGCGATCGCTTTAACATAGGGGGGCATACATCCCATCCATATCTTTTCAAGATACTTGAAAATTTCTTGACAAATTTAGCTTTGCCTTGAAAATTTTTGATATCTTTCTTGCATGACTCATAGTGAGGGAAACTTACTACTGACAGTCATGGTTCTCCCTCGTGATCTTCCCTTTTACTTTGTCAATCGAAGTCGTAAGATCCTTAGTCCACTAGGGGCTTGGTGTATCTTGCCTCCTTGACGTGGTGAAAGTTTTTCAATGTTGTTTCCTTGTACTTTACTAGAAGTATGAGCGTACGCTTATACTCCCACTAAAGTGGGGGCTAAATGTAGCGTCCTAAAATTGTGACACTTGCAATTTTGACTGCATTTGGGTCTTCATGATGGCGGTGCAACGTTGAACCTGAATGGAGACCCCGAAACTTGCTTGTGACACCAAAAACTGCTTTTTTCTACACCTTGGCATGATCCTTCCTTGCACCCTGCTGCCCCGGGAGGTGGGACCATGGCGCCCAGCGCCGTAGTCCTTCTGGACTAGGGTACCAGCACCCTGGTCCCCCAGGACCATGGCGCCCAGCGCCCTGGTCCCTGGCCCTATTTTGGGCCCGGTCTCTTTTGGGCATCGGGTCTTTAAGTTTGCAATTCGAGAAATAATGTTTCCTTGTCGGCCTAAGGTCAGAAAAATCAGTCTATCAGCCCTAGTTGACAAGTATATAAACTACATTTCCTCTTCCAAAAAAAGGGAGGAAGACATATATGTGAAAAAGGCGGAAGCGATATTAAAATATTCAAACATTCAAGTATTCAAGCATTCCTTCAAGCAATTGAGCATTCTAAGTCTCCATTCAAGGCTAGGTGTTGCATTCAAGATAGGGATTCAACCATTGAAGAGGAGATCACATACAACATATAACATACAACATACATTACACCTTCACATGTAAGAATACAAACATTCTTACAACAAGAGACGAACAAATCCCCCTTCATTTCGCAGATTTTTCAGAGGACCGTGTGCACGCCAGGCGCCATCGTCTCGTCAAATTTCATTCAAATTTGCAAAACAGCACCATCTCAACATTTTACTACTAATTCCAGGTCCGCAGCTTCATCCCGCATCCCTATCTTTGTTTATAAGCGAATCTTTCCTACTTTACATGCATTCTTAGTTCAATCATCCTATCTACATTCTTTACAAAAGAGGGTATCGTTGATGTCACAACCCTTGAAACTCATTTAGAATCTAGTCTTGCATTTTGTGGGATTGGATCTTGTGAGTTTCAACCCCTCTTTTGAATGTAAAGTCTCTCCTAAGTGAAAACCATCAACCCTAGTAATCTCCCTTCTCTCTCCTTGGAGTTGGGGAGGGGAGAACAACTAGGGTTCGATTTTTCCGCTTTACACCACTGCACCGTCCACTCTCTCCTCTATGGCCATAACTAAAGAAGGGTCAACATTAGCAGCTGTTACTACATCAGCAGGTATATCACTAGATACTTCAGCATTGGTATCAATAAAAACATCTACAACCGCTACCAGTTCAAGCCAATATGCTCCTGAAATACCAAGTGAGACTCAGCAAGAAGCTACTACTCCACTGGCCAATCCTGAAATACCACCTTGGATGGAGGTAGTAGTATCTAAGAGGAAGAAACAGGTGATTTCACCTAATGAGTTTGACTTTGATCATTTGGTTCCTTCAAAGCCCAAGGGAACAAAGAAGTCGAAGACTATTTCCCAGGTGTTAGTAGACCCGACCTCTAAAATGAAGTATGCTGAGGTCATGGTGCCATCATCAGATAAGAATAAAGATGATATACAACTTGAGGATTACATCATCCAAATCATAGAGTTTGGGGAGGAGATGCATGAGAGTGCTAAGCTTGATTCTCAGATGGCTTTAAACTCTTTGTTACAGAGACTTGACCAAGAGAGGGATGAGAACAATGAATTAAAATAGAAATGTGAACAATTGACTAATGTTCTTCCAAAAGTTACCCAATCTTCCTAGGAAGTTGAGCCCATAGGATCCTCAATGGACACTAAATCTCTTAATAAAATTGAATAGGTAGGAGCCAAGGGTTGAGTGGTGGATGAGTGGATTACATGGCTGAAGTCAGAAGGGTCTCATCTTCTAAGTTCAACAGTTGGGTTATTTACAGAGTTTGAAGTGATCCAAAGTCAAATGCAAAGTGTCAAAACTTCATTATCTCAGGAGATTGAAAATATTGAGAAAATTACAATCCTTTGGAGCAAAATGGAGGACTTCAGAATAGATGTCCTTGTTAAAAATAAAGTGGTTCCTTCAAGGGAAAAATATATCCAAATCTTGTTGTTGTTGTCTTACACGAAAGAGATAATAAGGTTGATGATAGCAGAGTTGGATTGAGAAGGGAAGGAAGGTGATCATGAGATTGACCTCATTTGTGCCAGGATTGCCGACCTTCCTTATTATCTGTATGATGACAATCTGAATCTCGTCACCAGTGATTCCATCACACAAGAATTTTTATCCTTAATAGATCTCTACATGGGCCATGACTTCTCAATTGGTGCATTTGATAAGCTACTGGAGATCCAACTCAGTTTTGAGGTCCTCGCATCCATGCTGAAGGATGGGAAAAAGAAATATGTAGAGGCTAACGATACGATCTCCCATGTTCATGTAATCACAGATTCTACCTAGATGTTGAACCAAGCAGAGATGGAGGCCAACATGACTAAGTTTGAGGAATTCCACAAATAAAATGAGGAGGAGAAAAATGAATAAAGTGTCCCTTTTTGACATTTTCTTTTCATGTAGTTACATTGTTAGATGCTACGAGTTTTCTCACAACTGCATATTTTCTTTCTGCTCTAGTTGTAGTCAAGTGGGACTATGCAGTTGAATTAGTAAACTGTGCCCACATTTTTCTCCACTTTTCTTATATATAAGGGGAACCCTCATTTGTATATTTTATCTTGGATTATGCTAGGTAAAACTCTGCTAAATTTTTTCCTCAACTAAGACTTTGAGCTTTTGTTGTGAAAATTTGATCAAACAAATTAAGAAACCAATTTTATTTGATCCCAAACTTTGTGTTGTGTTTAAAAAGAGTTGATTATATGAGTTGATGTTCTTACATTCATAACTTATATATGTTCTTGAATTTCTTGATATAGGAAGTATTGTTAAGTGGATTAAGAGCTCTTGAATTGTGAAAGTAGACTTTGTGCTCCTTGAATATTTGAGAAATTTTCTATTGTTAAGTGATTGGTCATAGACTTTGTATTGCTACTATTGCTTGTAGTTTTTAGGACTAATAAATTGTACTTGAATACTTTGAGCTTCAAGTTGAATTCCTTATCATTGTGATAATTAGTTTAGTTAGTGTTATATTCAAGAAAGACTTTGTACTTCTTGTTTATAAAATCTTGATATAGTTTGTTGGATAAATTTGTTAATTTCCTTAACATTCGAAGTGATAGAGAAATTCTAACAAAGTGAAGGGAGAATACATTAACTCTGAAAAAAGAGAGTTATATGCCCAACACTAACCCACAAATTTTAATTTCTTATTATTTAGAGAAGAGGATTTAATGGGAACCTCCCCTTGATGAGAGCAGAGATTAATTTCTCAACATAGCTATGTGTGAATCATATATTTTGTCATTGGTATGCTAGTGACAAAATACTTACCCAATAGTTTTTTGGCAACTCTATTGGGGAACGACGTGCAACTGGTGTTTTTTCGCTTTGGGTTGCAGTGCTCTTTTCATTATAGTATCCATTTTTACTGATTTTCTTAAAAATCATAATCTGGCTTATCGAAGTTACACTCATGGGAAATGATTAGTGGGAGTTATTGATACTACTTTTGAGTTTTTGCAGCAACATAATTTTCCTTTTGTGGCATCTCCATAGACGCATTCTCCTTTGCAGTGGACACAAAGTTTTCCTCCTTCTGCACGACGATCTCCCATACCAAGTGAGGCATCAAGTTTGCAAGTCATATTTGTTCCACTTGTAAGTTGATTTGTAATACCACCATATATTCCATTAAGGATGGTTGCTGTTGGCCCTTGGGGTACTGCTTTTGGTCCATTGAACTTGACCACACCTTTGCATGAACTTCCCAAAGGCATGCGAAAAAATTTACCTAAATGTTTTGGGGGATGGTTCTCAACACTCGGACGAACACATTGCTTCCTTCTACATCGCATGTGGAGTCATGGGTGTTGAGCATGAAGACATTTTGGTAAGATTGTTCATTGAGACTTTGCATGGAGTCATTGCTGATTGGTTCTATCATCTTCTGAATGCTTGTATCGCAAATTGGGTAACTCCCAGAACACTGTTTGAAGTGAGGTTCAAGTCTGATGAAGATGATCACATGTTGCTGGTACAATTAACTCAAATGAAAAAAGAACCTCAGGAAGCTATTTGTGAGTTTCCAGCTAAGTTCAATAGATTGCACAATCACATTCCAGTTACTTCACAACCCACCATTGGAAATTTGAAATGCTTCTTTATCAATGCTCAATTGCCTACAGGTGAGCTTTCTTTTGCGAAGGAATAATCCTATAGATTTGGCCACTACACAATAGTTGGCTATATCGGTTGAAGATGATCTTATCCTCACCGGTAAGATAAGGAGAGATCCTAACAAGGTTAGGAATAATCAAATTACTTATTCATCTTTTCCTTCAACGAATTTTATTGATCCCATGATAAAAAAGTTAGCAAATGAGTTGTTAGCACTTAAGAAGAAAATTTCGTCATAAGGAAATACTTCTTATCATGATGTTCCAAGAAGGAATTATCCAAATAATGCTTCCAATTATGCCATGTGTAATCAGAATAAATTGCCTCCTGCCACAGATAGGCTAGCATTGGAAGCACCACCCCAAAATTCAGCTATAGGTTATTATGATGCTGAACAAAATGATCTTCCCCCTTTTGGTGAAGAAGATGCCAATTTGCATCAATGAGATGATGCAGAGTTGGCTAGCGACTCTAATATCGGGTTTTTGCAATATCAAGAAGATGATACGCAAGACACATGTGATGGGGATGTCTTTGCAATATTCATCCTCTTGCAAGCACAGGGAGCCTAGCCACCTGTGATTGCGAATAGTGATGATCCTATTCAAATAAAGGACTCTCAATTTTTGCCAGTTTCTATTGCTAAGCATGGGATTCCCATACCAAATCCTACAAAAGACAATGTTATCTTGATGGACGTCGCGAAGGATAAAAGTGTAAATGATCCTTCGACTGCTGTCAATTTGTCTGTACCTATCAAGTCTTCTACACCTACATCTAAGACTAGTGTACCTAATATTTTAAGTTCTCAAAATGAGAACCCAAATCAATCTTTGATGAATTCTTTTCAGTCATTTGATATTTTAGACAATGGTAGAAAAACCAATAAACAAATGTTTGAAGTTGAATTTTTGAGATCTAATCCAGATAAATTTGACTGTTTGGTCAAGTGTGTTAAAGAAAAAGATACTATCCCTAGTAATATTCCCAAGTCTAACTTACTTCAAAATAACTTAGTGACTTCCCCTTCTCCTGTAGAAAAGATAGAACCATTCTAATCTCTTTGTTGATAAATGGTTATAAGCTTAGTAACTGTGTAATCGATTATGGGGCATCTGATAATGTTATGCCATCAAAAGTTGCCAATGCCCTTGGCTTAACTTTGACCAAAACATTTGGAAGATGTTTCTCTATGGATAACAAGCAAGTCCCCTTGATAGGTCAGATCAAGGACGAACAGTTTTCTTTTGTTGCATTCCTAGAAAAGAAGATTAAGATGATAGTACTAGTAGCCGATGTGCCGGCTTCCTATGCTCTATTGTTGGGAAGAAATTTTTGTAGAGATGTGGGAGGTGAGTTAAACATGTATATGTTTGAGGCTCGTATTCCTGTTAAAGGAGCTATCCAAAAGTTGCTTCTAGAAAAAGAATCAAAATACATTGTTGTCAAGTCTAATGATTAGCAGGCACAGATTCTTTTCGAATCGTTAGGTATGGGTAATTATTTCCTGCATGCTAATGATGGTTTATAGGTTGTTCCTAAGATTGAAGATGTCATTCCACTCAATGAGGTTCCATTTGATTGTGAAAGTATTGTTACGAAATCAGAAAGATCTTCAACTTCACAATAAGAAATCCTCAATTTTAATACTATTAGCATTGGTAATTCAGATTATGGTTGGACACTAGAATTTGATGGCAGTTGTTCTTCTACTGGATCAAGAGCCGGTGTTGTGTTAGTTTCTCCTAATGGAAATTTTTTCCCTTTCTCCTTCAAATTGTAGTTTGGCAACACAAATAACACTGCCGAGTATGAATCTCTTCTTTTGGGGATGAATGTTGCCCAAAGGAAGGGGATTAAAAATTTACATGCTCAAGGGGATGCTGAGTTGATAGTTTGTCAAGTCAGGAACATATATTAGATGAGGAGCGATAGGCTATGACATTATAATAACCTTGTATGGGATATAATAGAGGCATTTGATGCTTTTGATATATCTGTGGTTGCCCATGAATTTAATGACAGGACAGACTCATTAGCAGTATCAGCAACCTCTTTGGTTCCTCATAGAGATTTTTTAGGGTCAACAGACATTGTTGAATTGGTCTTTTGACCAAGTGTTCCTGATAACTTTGATCATTGGCAAGTGTTTAATGATGATCATCATGTAATTAATTTCTTGCAAACAACTGACAATTTTGATGATCTGTACGTTGAAGGTAGTCACTGCCCTTGAAAGGATGCAATTGAAAGTATTGATGCTGAAATGGGAGAGAAATTTATGCAATTAAAAGAAAACAAGACCCATAAGGGTCTAGTTTCTCTAGAAAAGATTTTTGACAAACATGATTGTTATGTAAAAAAGAAACAAAGATCAACTGCAGGATCAATGGAATAAGAGCAAGTAAACATTGGGACTGAAGACAATCCAAAAATGATCAACATTGGAAAGTGTTGTTCACAAGAAGAAAGGCAGAAATTTGTTGCATTATTGTAGCAATATGTTGACGTCTTGGCCTACTCCCTACTCCTAAGAAGATCTAAAGTCTTTTTGTCCCAAGGAACTCCATCACGACATTCCATTAAAGTCAGGTATCACACCTTTTTGTTAGAAGCATAGGTAATACGACCCAAAGATCTCTGATACTATCTTTGTTGAAGTTCAAAAGATGTTGAAAGCAAGGGTAATCTTCCTCATTCATCATTCTTCTTGGATAGCCAATATTGTACCTATACGTAAGAAGAATGGTGATATCTGGATATGTGTTGATTTCCAGAATTTGAATGAGGCATCCTTAAAAGATAACTACCCTTTACCTATCATGGATAATGTCCTACAAGTTGTTACTAGATCAGAGATGATGTCCATGTTGGACAAGTTTTCAAGTTGCAACCAAGTGGAGGTTCTTGAAAAAGATCAACATAAAACTGCATTTACCACACCTTCGGGCACTTTTGCATATCACTGAATGCCTTTTGGGTTAATAAATGCAGGAGCAACTTTCCAACGTGCAATGGACTTGGCCTTCCAAAGTTTCCTTGGTAAGTTCATTATAGTCTATTTGGATGATTTGACTATTTATTCTAAGAGACGTCAAGATCATTTCTATCACTTGCAACAATTTTTGTGTAAGTGTCGTCAGCATGCAATTTCCCTCAATCCTAATAAATCTATTTTTGGGGTTATGGAAGGTAAGTTACTTGGGAATATTGGTTCAAAAGAAGGTATACTTGTTGATGCTGAAAGAGTGAAAGCTATTCATGATCTTTCCATGCCAATAGGTAAGACTCTTGTTCATTCATTATTCAACAAAATATTTTTTTTGCGAAGATTTATTCCAGACTTTGCTGAAGAGACTCATCACATAGTTAACATGATGAAAGGAAATTCTCTTTTCGGGTGGACTCTTTAAGGAAAGAAAGCTTTCCATCAAATCAAACAGGCCATGGTGAACGCCCCAGTCTTTCTATGCCCTGATTATACAAAAGAGTTTATCATGTATAGCTATGCATTAGATCATACCTGTTTGGCCATACTGATGTAGAAAAATCATGAAGGCGTGGAATAACCCATTGCATTCATGAGTTATCTACTAAAGGCTCATGAGTTGAAGTATTTAGAAATGGAGAAACATGCTTTTGTTATGGTAAAAGTGGTGAAACATTTCAGGTTTTATATTCTGAATTCACATGTCATCACTCTTGTTCATGATGTTGTTGTCAAGTCAATTTTGATGCAACAAGAGTTTGGAACTAAAAGGGGCAATTGGGTTGCCAAGATTCAAGAATATGACATGGAAATCAAGCCCACTATGTTGGTTGATGGAAAAGGTTTATGTCAATTGATAGCTGACAATAAATCAATTGGTGAAGTGGTGCTGGAAAATGAAAGTATGAACCAAGATCTTCCCAAGGCTCTATTTGTCAGCACCACTGATGAGTGGTATTCCAACTTGGCATATCTCTTAACATATGGAGACTGTCCTGCACACCTGTCATGTAATGAAAAGAGAACCCTGAAGCTTAAAGCGATGAATTTTTCCTATGGTACAATGGTTTGTATAAGAAAGGTCTAGACGACAATTTCCTAAACTACGTGGACAAACAAAAAGAAGTAAGATTACTTAAATCTTTTCATGAGCTTGCTTGTGGTGGACATTTTTCTGCCCCTGTCACTGCACACAAAATCTTATGCGCTATATACTATTAGCCAACATTTTTTAAGGACACATACAGTTGGGTTTGCAAATGTGAGCAATGTCAACAATTTGTGGGTAAACCTAAACTAGCTGCACTCCCTCTTAAACCAGTTGTAATTGAAGAGCCCTTTCAACAATGGGGATTGGACTTCATTAGACCTATCAATCCGACATCTAGTGCAGGTCACATATACATTCTCATAGTGACAAATGACTTCACCAAGTGGGTGGAGGCAATCCCAACTAAGCAAGCTACCTCGGCAATGGTTTGTCAATTTTTGAAGGAAAACATCATTTCAAGGTTTGGTGCTCCTCATAAGATAGTAACCGATAATGCTTCATGTTTTTCATCTTATGAGATCATTGACTTTTTCTTTGATCATGGTATTACTTTTTCACACTCATCTGACTATTATCCACAAGGAAATGGTCAAGCCGAGTCAAGCAACAAGAATTTGGTTACTATTATGAGGAAGCTTGTTGATGAGAGATAATGGACTTGGGATAAAGCTCTTTATGATGCGCTATGGGCAGATCGTATAACTCCAAAAAGAGCAATCAGTATGTCACCTATTCAAATTCTGTAGGGGTTGAATGTCGAGATTCCAATTACTATGGAACTTCCAATATTAAACCTCACCAAGGCCATTGAAGATGAAACCTATCAAGATTAACTAGATAAGCGGATTATATTTCTTTCTTAGCTGGAAGAAACAAGAGCAAAAATGGTTGATAGGATTGTTGCACACCAAAGCCAAATGAAGGTGTTGTTTGATAAGAAAACAACTTCCCATTAGTTCTTAGTTGGTGATCAAGTCTTGTTATGGGACAAGAGGAGGGAACCAAAGGGTTTACATGGAAATTTTGACTCCTTATGGAGAGGTCCTTTCACTATTCATGAAATATGTGGTGATCATAGCTACCTTCTTGCATATGCTGAAGGTACCCCACTCTTGCTACCTCACAGTGGAGAACATTTGAAGCTTTTTACTCAATGAAGAGCAACGTAAAAGAGAGTTGTACTTGTTGTAAAAATTTGTGTATATTTTGTTTTTAGTCTTTTTTGTCGCCTGACTCTCTAGCCCAATGGATACAGACACTCAAAGTTCTAGATTTCACAAGCTTCAAGTGGTGTAGCTTGTTCCCCAGTTAGAGCTAGGTGTTGTCGTCGATTTCAGCATGACCAAAATCGTGAGGCAACCTTATGAAATTGGTATGTTTCGTGCCTTACGACCTCTAGGAGAGCTTGATCGACTCCCTCGGTTATCTCATTTAGCTTTTTACTTTTCATTTTTATTGTTTTCTGAGTTCTTTAGATTTGTAGTTTTTCCTATAGGTCAAACTTTAAAGTCCGACCTGCAGGGTTCCTTCTTTTTAAAGGTAATCGCACATTGAACTTTAAAGTTTGATGTGCAAAGGTTTGGTTTTTTTACCTATAGATCAGATTTTAAAGTCCAACCTACAGGTAATCCTCCCCTGCAATTCAGAATTTAAAGTTCGATCTGCAGGTCATTTTGTCAAAAGTTGCATGTTGGACTTTAAAGTCCGACTTGCAAGGGTTTTAGTCTTGCATGTCAGACTTTAAAGTCCAACATGCACTACGTAAACTAGTAATTAATGACCGCATTAATTGCTAAATTAGAGGTTATTTATTAATTTTTTGGAGTTTATTTCTTCATTCTTGTTGGTGATTTCTCCTTTGCACGTGCCTCCTCTTTTCTCCTCTATTTTTGCTCGCCTACCTTGCGGATTTGTCGGATCTCCACCAGATTTTTGTTCACCATGGTAGATTGAGGTAGGTTTTTGTTCTATTTTTATTTGTTTCTTTCATTTTCTTCCCCTACGTTGTGTTCTTTCTTTTTTGCCTTTCTTTCCTTTCATTTTCTATTGATCAAAGGTGCATCGGATATTAAATTTTGATTGGTCTTTGATTTTCCTGATCCGTAGGAGATCATTTCAATCTTCTCTTTTCCATAGTCTACATGATGGGTTTTATTATCCGATCCGCAAGGTTTATGCAAAGATCCCTTGTATATCGTACTTTAAAGTCTGATATGTAGGAGGGTAAACCTTGCATATTGGACTTTAAAGTCCAATATGCAAGGGGAGATTGTTCGATTGAAATGTTCGATGTGCTAATGATTTTCCGTCAACTTGCACATTGGACTTTAAAGTCTGATATGCCAATATTTTTTCCCGAATTTGCACATCAGACTTTAAATTTCGATATTCAAGTAAGATGTTTTATCTTTGCACATCAAACTTTAAAGTCCGATGTGCAAATTTTGACTCGTAAGGTGCAGATCAAACTTTTTTTCCCGATCTACCTTTTTTGACAGTTATGCTCCCAAGCATGTTCCAAGTTCGATTTTTTGATCCGATTGATAAAATTTAATTTTATTGATGATGATAACTATCAAAAAAGCTAATTCTCAGTGTTAAATGTAGTCATTTGCAAATGTCAAGGCCCTCTCATGACAAATCAAAGCATTCTTCAAGTTAGTTGGAATATTCTCTAGGTAAAACATCCACAAATAAGATGAAGTACAAGTATGATAAGTACTTGAATTTGTACCCCGAAAGTTTAGTAGATTCAAACATCAAGGAGATCAAAGATACAAAAATTGGACATGTCAGTATGTAGGAGTTTATTGATCGAGTTGAGAAAGCTCCTGCCTGCCTAACAAACCTAATCAAATCCGAGTTGCATAAATATGCTTCCTTCCTAGTTGTAGCTCATGATCTAGATTTTGTACTTGCAGTAGTGGATAACTTTGATCTGAATACAAGACAGGTTAGGGATAATTATCAAAATGTGACCATGACTCTGGATAGTGTTTTCTTCAATAGTGTTTTCAAAGGTTCCTCAATCAAGGAAGTAGCTGACATTTCTAAAGAAAGTGCTCAGGAGTACTATGAGAAAAATGATGTCAAACGCAAGAAAGTGATCAATACTATGTACCTCTCTACTGCCAGAAATTCTACCACCTCACGATGGCCCAAGTATTTTCACAGGAGTGACTTCAATGAGGAGTACAACAATATGGTCACCGTGTTATCAAGAGTGAATGGTTTAAAAGACTCTCACTACTTTCAAAGTTGGATATATTATTATATAAATATAATTAGGAAAGTGGCTGCTAGGATTGATTGGGGTGAGTAGATCAGTGATGCACTCTGCATATAGTTGAAAGAAGTCAAAGTGACATTGAAATTTTATATGACTTCTTACCTAGTTTATGTAGCCACTTCAATGAGGCAATCTATAGGTTTGTATACTAAAGGTGACAAGAGATTAGTTCCTGTCTAGGAATACTATGATCAAATCACAATCAAGAATCAAGCTAGCCACTTTAGAAGAGTTAATGATGCCTTCTTTTCTATGTGGAAGTGCATGTTCGATAAAAGCCTACACAAGAAAAGATTATCAGAAGTTGCATATAATAGGCTGTCTCAGTTTGGATGCATTTTTCTTCAGTTCCCAACATTCACTTACATCCGGATCAGATGTGTCTCAGGTGAACCCTTCAAATAAGATCATCCTCATGGAGTTGTGTCAGTAACTGATCTATGTGCATGAAAAGTAATCGCAAGCACATAAGACCAAGTTGAAGTTCCTTGAATATATTGGAAGGTACTTAGTTCTAACTAACCCCAAAGCCAAGAACATGGAGGAAGAAATGCAATGGAATACTATGAGAAGATTCAAGGCAATGAATGATTTTAGTTTTTGTGGTATGAAGAACAAGCTCAAGAGGAGTTACACCCATGTATATAGGCTTGAGGATGTATGGACGGACTACAAAGATAAAGAAGATATAAGAAGGATGGATTTTAGTTATCTTACCCTGGAACAAATTGAAAACTCAAATTTGGCAAAGATCCCAATGACCATGGAAGAAATGATGACATAATAGATCTAGTCTATTATGAAAAGAAGATTTTTGACTCTCCACTTCCACCACTGCAATGGTAAAAAGAGGAAAGTAAGTCTATCACCCAAAGAATCTCTCCTATTTTGGCAAACACCAATGCATGGTTGTTAAAAATGAATCTTAGAATGAAATAGTTTCCTGCTAAAATTGGAGATGATGATAATAGTGATGGCCCACTTGGTAAGCAAGCTATGGCTGAAATAAGAACCAAGGGAAAATTAGATTCAAAATAATTATCCTCAGTGTCTGCAACGTAATCCAAAGGGAAAGGACTCAAAATCAAGTTCACAATTAAAGGGTCCAAGAAAGATGAACCATCTTCAGTAGCACAAGAGATAGCCACAAAGGAACCAGAACATCAAACTGGTAGAGATACTGAAAAAGAGAATGAGACAAAAGAAGGTGAAATTCCTCAACAAGAGGAAGCACAGGTTGAAGAAACATTACATCTTGGTGAAGTTGATGTTTTAGCAACTTGACAGGCACCAACTCATTCAGAAGTGATTATCCATTCCATTGATTCTATTTCTGATCAAGAAGAAGAGCAATTCGATGATGAGGACTTGGGCATGGGCATGACGCAATTAGAGACTTCTCAACAATTTTTCACACTATCCAACTTTTCTAGCCTAGATGATATTCCTTCAACCACCATTGAATCTTCAATATTGGAGTTTCTTGAAGCTATGGAGCAAGCGTTCGCAAAACAACAAATGATGAATTTACCTTCTATGGTGGTCATAACAGAGATTCCATCTCTAGTAAACACTAAAGTTATTTCTACTATGATAGTTATAACAGAAATTCCACCTCTAGTTACTACTCAAATAGTTTCCACTGCACCTTCCACTCTCTCCTCTATGGTCATAACTAAATAAGGTTCAACATCAGTAGTTGTTGCTACATCAGTAGGTATATCATTGGATACTTGAACATTGATATCAATAAAAACATCTACAACCACTACCAGTTCAAGCCAATATGCTCCTAAAATACCAAGTGAGACTCAACAAGAAGCTACTACTCCACCAACCAATCCTGAATTACCACGTTGGATGGAGGTAGTATCACCTAAGAGGAAGAAATAGGTAATTTCTCCTGATAAGTTTGAATTTGAGAAGTTGATTCCTCCAAAGCCCAAGGGAACAAAGAAACTAAAGACTATTTCCTGGGTGTTAGTAGACCCGACCTCTAAAAGGAAGTATGTTGAGGTAATGGTGCCATCATCAGATAAGAATAAAGATGATATACAACTTGACGATTACATCATACAAATGGTAGAGCTTGGGGAGGAGATGCATGAGAGTGTTAAGCTTGTTTCTCAGATGACTTTAAACTCTTTGTTATAGAGACTTGACCAAGAGAAGGATGAGAAGAATGAATTAAAACAAAAATGTGAACAATTGACTAATGTTCTTCCGAAAGTTACCCACTCCTCCTAGGAAGTTGAGCCCATAGGATCCTCAATAGACAATGAATCTCTTAATAAAATTGAATAGGTAGGAGCCAAGGGTCGAGTGGTGGATGAGTGGATTGCATGGCTGAAGTCTGAAGGTTCTCATCTCCTAAGTTCAACAGTTGGGTTATTTATAGATTTTTAAGTGATCGAAAGTTAGATGGAAAGTGTCAAAACTTCATTATCTCAGGAGATTGAAAATATTGATAAAAGTACAATCCTTTGGAGCAAACTGGAGGACTTCAAAATAGACGTCCTTGTTGAAAATAAAGTGGTTCCTTCAAGGGAAAAATATATCCAAATCTTATCACTAATGTCTTACACAAAAGAGACGATAAGGTTGATGATAGCAGAGCTGTATCGAGAATGAAAGGAAGGTGATGAAGAGATTGATCTCATTTTTGCCAGGAATGTTGACCTTCCTTGTTATCTGTATGATCAAAATCAGAATCTCATCACCGATGATGCCATCATAGTGGAATTTATGTCCTTAATGGATTAGTGTATGGGGCAGGACTTCTCAATTGGTACATTCGATAAGTTATTGGAGATCCAAGTCACTTTTGAGGTCCTCGCATACATGCTGAAGGACGGGAAAAATAAATATGTAGAGGCTGAGGATATGATCTCCTATTTTCGTGTGATCACAGATTCTACCTAGATGTCAAACCAAGAAGAGATGGAGGCCATCCTAACTAAGTTCAAAAAATTCCACAAATCAAACGAAGAGGAGAAAAATGAATAAAGTGTCCCTTTTTGACATTTTCTTTTCATGTAGTTGCATTGTTAGATGTTGCAAGTTTTCTCGCAACTACATATTTTCTTTCTGTTGTAGTTGTAGTCAAGTGGGACTATGCAATTGAATTGGTCAACTGCACCCATATTTTTCTCCATTTTTATTATATATAAGGGGAACTGTCATTTGTATAATTTATCTTGGATTATGCTAAGCAAAACTTTGCTAAATTTTTGCCTCAACTAAGACTTTGAGCTTTTGTTGTGAAAATTTGATCAAGCAAATTAAGAAAGTGATTTTATTTGATCCCAAACTTTGTGTTGTGTAAAAAAAGAGTTGCTTATATGATTTGATGTTCATACGTTCATGACTTATATATGTTCTTGAATTTCTTGATATAGGAAGTATTGTTAAGTGGATATAAGAGCTCTTGAATTGTTAAAGTACACTTTGTGCTCCTTGAATATTTGGGAAATTTTCTATTGTTAAGTGATTGGTAGTAGGCTTTGTATTTCTACTATTGCTTGTAGTTTTGAGGATTAAGGAATTATACTTGAAGAATTTGAGCTGTAATTTAAATTCCTTATCATTGTGATAATTAGTTTAGTTAGTGTTATATTCAAGAAAGACTTTGTACTTATTGTTTATAAAATATTGACATAGTTTGTTGGATAAATTCATTAATTTCCTTAAGTATCGAAGTGATAGAGAAATTGTAAAAAAGTGAAGGGAGAATACATTAACTTTGAAAAAGAGAGTTATATGCCCAACATTAACCCATGAATTTTAATTTCTTATTAATTAGAGAAGAGATTGTAAAGGGAACCTCCCCTTGATGAGAGGAGAGATTAATTTCTCAACATAGCTATGTGTGAGTCATATATTTTTTCATTGGTACAATAGTCACAAAATATTCACCCAACAGTATCAAATCTGCCTGTGGAAAGATTGAAGAAGATGAGATTGTTGATAATGTGCCAAGATCTTTGTCCCCTACTTATAAACATAAGGTTGCCGCTATTGATGAGATCTAGAGTGTAACTACAGTGACAAGGGATGTGTTTGTTGGAAATATTGCTGCATTTGAGTTGAGTGAATTTGGTGAATCACATGGAAAGTCTGAGACACCATTCAAAACATCAACATCTATGTCTGGTAAGCAGAATTATGATCCTGATGAGTGCAAGATATCCAGATATGAAAGAGAAAGGAGAAAGATAGTTGAGCAAGAAAGATATCTTGATGATATTGAAGCATTGATTGCCCAGAGATTGCTTAAAGGTGCCGGTAAGTATGATGGAAAGTTTCCCTTAAAATATTATTCTTGTAATAAGATAGGACATTTTGCTTCTATATGTCTAGAGAGAATGGCTAAGTATGACATACATGATAAGTTTGATAAATTTGATAGAAATGATAGATATGAGAAGCATGAGAAGTATGATAAGCCTTATAAGTCTATCCAAAAGTTTAGGAACCAGAAGATCTGTTATTATGCTACAAATGAAGGTGTTACATATGAAGAATCAGAAGGAGATGAAGTTGTGTTCTTTTCCATTAAAGAAGATAGACCCGCGCCTATTAATTCCACTATCTTCTCTATTGAGGAGAAATCATTGGCTACTAAGGTAGAAGAAAAAGGTGAATGGGTGATTGACAGCGGTTGTTCACATCATATAACTGGTGACAAAAGCAAATTTGTAAGCATGGAAAGATATGATGGTGGAATAGTTAGATTTGGAGATGACAAAGCCTGTGTAATCCATGGGAGAGGTTCTATTTCTTTTGATGGTAAGCATAACAATGATGTTGTCTTGTGTGTTGAAGGTTTGAAGCATAATATTTGAGTGTTGGATAGATGGTTGATAAGGGTTATGATCTACAATTCAAAGATGGTAGATGCAAGATCTTGACTTCCTCGAGTTTAGAGATTGCATCTGGAACTAAGGATGAAGGTAACATTTTTCATTTTAATGATAGTGAGAAATTTTTTTTGATTGTTAAGAAAGATGATAGCTAGTTGTGGCATAGAAGGATGTGTTAAGTAAACTTTGCTTCATTGATCAAGATCAGTTCTACACAAGCTATTAGGGATTTGCCTAAGATTGTTAAACTTGTTAATCCTGTATGTAAGGAATGTTAGTTGGGTAAGAAAAAAGAATTTCTTTTAAGAGTAAATGGTACACATGAGATGGATTGTTAGATCTTGTGCATACTGACCTATGTAGACCTACAAATGTTTGAAGTGTGCAGGGTGATAGTGTTGGTATTATGGATGTGTTGCATTTGTTTTGTCATTGATGTCAACACTTATCCTTCTGGTGATCTATGGTTATGTTGAACTGGCACATTGTGTTCACCGACAAGTTCAGTGACTTATGCATGGTCACCAGTATATCATCCACTGGCAGGTTATATTGTTCACCGGTACTGAGGATGACTTGTTATCATCTGGAGATCACTCGATTATGTCAAATACATGGTTTGGATACTTGGTTTTGGTATTTTGGTTAATGGTCTAATCGGGTTGACATATTTGATGTTATCGACAGATTGGTCTAGGTTATGGACCATTATGCATTATCTATTCCAGATCAGCACAACACGTTATGGAGATTATTTATTGCTTGGATATTGTTATAGATGTATTGAGACGACATGACGCATCGCATCTAGACTTGTTTGTAATTGATTTTATTGTAATATTCTTAGTGAGCCGACCTACACATTTGGTCTTAGGTTTTGTATATACATAAGGTATTATTTGTGAGATAAAAGACAAGGATATGGGATATGGTATGTAATGGTATTGTAACATGGTATGTGAGAATATTGAAGATCATATGAGCAGGCCATATAAGAGGTTCAAGGAAGGTTTAAAGGTGATTATCAGAAGTTAACTGATACTGAATCCAACATTAGAGATGCTACTTTGAGCAGTACATTATTCTAGGATTTAACCATCCTACTGTAGTCATTGCGACTCCCATTTGAGCAGTGTGCTCTAGGTGGTTGGCCTTTCTACACATGCAGACCCCATTTGTATACACATACTATCTGCAGTAGGGCTAGTGCAAGAAGATGAGTCCACTTTTTAACCAAAAAGTGGAAGTGTTTTCCCTATTTTTCAACTTTTGTCTCACTTGAGCTTAAATTTTGAAACACTTAGAGATTGAATCTTGGAAAAACTCAGAAATATAAAAGATAGCTCTCTGAGTGTACTTTTCAAATATGTAATTTATTTTAATACCCACATAATAAAAAATAACTTTTTGAATGGAGTTCTAAAAACTATGTTTTAAAAATGCTTGTTTCAGGACCATACCATGCATGTGTACGACCCACACTTTTTGACACAATTGAAATTATTTTCTCAAACCGTTTTGGGAAATGGTTTGTAACACATTGAAGATTGATGAGCATATTTTTCTGTATTTTTTTTTCAAATATTTTTTTTTAATTAATTTTTTAATGGCCGTAATTATCTTTTTAAAAATTTGACGTGTACGACCCACATAATTTGACGTAAACTTAGCATTTTTTGAATTTTTTTTTTTAAATTGAAAAGAATTTTGTGTAGATTGATGACATATAATTTTTTTTTCAAAAATCATTAAAATAAAAAAGTTATTAAATTAAGAAAATTAGTTATTATTTCAAATTTATGGACCTGATTTAGTATAAATTAAATGAAAAATAGTTAAAATAATCAATTTTTAAATTAATTTACATATTTAGAATCTAGACAGTATAATCTGAAATGGGTTTCAATTTCGTATAAAAATTCTCTGATTAGAGGCACATAAACTATTTCATTTCATCATATTTGTGCTTTCATTCATGGAGCTTTGAATTTGCAGGTTCATGTCTTAGGTGTGGCCTTCCCAGGCCTATCCTGGGCCTAATCCCGAGGCAAGTGGTAGGTTGTGAATTCAAATTTTACATAACGGGGGCCCATTCCATTTTTTGCCCGTTGGATTTAATAATGGGCCCCCATTTTAGAAATGGGGGCCCGTTATTTAAATAACGGGCCCCTATTATTAAAACGGGGACCTGTTATTTAAATAATAGGCCCCTGTTTCTAAATAACCATTATTGTAAAAAAAAAAGATGGATTGCATCGATTTACCACACTATCATTGAAATCCGTGCTGACAAAGATTTTTTACATCATTTGGCAGTACTTTTTAATATTTTTTACATGATTTTTTTAAGAACTCAGTAAAAAGATATTATTTTTTGAAGATGAGTTTGTAAAAATGGGTTCTAAGCACCGTCAAAAGAAAAAAAGAGGATAATGACAGTGGACAAAATTCAAGCACAAAGAGAGAAGGAGGCAAAACGCCAAAGAGATCGAAGATCACAACAATGACAATTGAATAACACTTCTGAAGCATCTAGTTCAGTGCCCATTGTAGATGAGACCATTGAAGACATCATGATGGATGCAAGAAATGTAGAACCACACACAGGTATGACTATTGATGCAAATGTTGATGTGGATGCGAATCCTGGTATGTTTTTAAATCCCGATGACTATGATGCCAATCAAATTGCTGATTTAAATGAAGCTAGATATAAATTTCATACACCAATATGAAAAGAAATAAAAATTGAAAATATTACACCACCCTCTTTGAAAGAAAATGAACGTAATTTGTTTACTATTGATAGCAATGTGCTAGATAATCTTAATGGGTTAGTTTCTTGGAGACAAATCAGAACACATGTGAACAGATTATATAAACAATTTTTCTATAATAAAAAGTTAGGATTCCAATGTCAATTAATGCTACAATTAATAAAAATGTTAAAAATGCGTAAAGTCATGAAAAAAATAGGTATTTATGCAAAACCAAAAAGAAAAGATGAATCATATAAGCAAGTTGTATCTACTGTTGCCAATGCCATCGATTCTATAGGAAAAACAAGTCAATCTAAAGATAAGAATGCAGCATGTAGAGTTATAACGACTGCTATAGTTGACAAAATGATTGTTAGTAAAAGAATGTTAAGTGATATAAGTGGCTATTTGAACTTACATTGTAGAACCTTGTCAAGAGTGGCCAAAAGAAGAGACACAATTGAAATTGATCCACTAAACCATAGTTGGAGTTTTAGTGGTAGACTTCAAAGGTCAGACATGAAATTAAATGATGAAACTAAACAATTAATTGCAAAATTTTGGCATGATAACACTACAATTTCATCAAATGCTACAGATGTTTTAAAGTTAAGGGTGGGATCAAAAATTCATGATCCTCATCCAAAACATATTCTTGACATGACTCAAACTGAATTCTTTAAAAAATTTAGTGATGAATCTGTGTTAATGAATTTACAAATTAGTCAAAGATCATTTGAAAAATGCAAACCCTGGTATGTTAAAATCAATAAACAAAGAATATCTTGTTGTTGTAAAACTCATGTTCAGTTTCATTACTATTATGATGTTTTTCGATATATACATTGTATGTTGCATGGTAATGATCTTGTGCAGGATTGTGGTGTTTATGTTCCACCTGAAACTATAAAAGATTTTATTGGAAGTTTATTTTGTAAACCACCTAATGAACAATTATTTCTTTCTAGTTCATGCATTTATGGCCTTTGCAATTTATGTGGGAACTATTCTTCGATAGGTGAATGTTTGCATGAACATGTTTCATTTGAGTTTGGACAAAAAATGGTTAATGTTAGGAGATTTAAAAATATAGAATACCCTCTAAAGGATGGAAAGATGGGGAAACGTTTAGAATTGATTACAGAATAGAATAGTGTGAATGCATTTATTAGTGAGTTTAAAACTCATATTGTTCCAAAATATGTGAAACATTCCCAACATGTCCGATGGCTTGATGGACAGTTTCACATATGCAAGAACACATTTCCAGTTGGAACAATAGTATCATTTGTGGATTTTGCAAAAAATTATACTCTAAAACCACAAGAGGAAACTCAATCACAATACTACAACTCAGTGCAAGTGGCCATATTTGTGCACATTATATATAGACATGACCATGATAGTACAAAAGATAACAGAAATTTTTTGAGAGAGTATCATTTCTATGTTAGCGATAATCGATTACACTCTTCAGAGTTTGTTCAACATTCCTTCGAGGTATTTTATGATAATCTTAAGGAAAGATAAATTGACATGAAACAACATATGATATGGTCAGATAACTACACTGGACAATTCAAAAATGCAAGAATGTTTTATTGGCTATGCAAAGTTCACAAGATAACCAATGTCCAACATTTATGGAGTTTTTTTTAAGCAGGACATGGTAAGGGGGAACATGATGGAGCCGGTGCCTATATAAAAAGAGCTCTTGCAAGAGAACAATTGAAATTCGAGGATGCAATGAAATTCAGAGATGCTCATGCAGTTGTAGATTGGTGCAATTCAAAGGATCAACTGAAAACTCTGCAATTCGATGTTTCTTCTAGTTGATAGAGGAAGATAGTATTCCTATTCAGCATGATTGTAATACTATCATTGAATCAGATAAATGGCATTCATTTAAGAGTTCTAATTCAAACACATGGACTATATTCACAAGGCAACTTGCTTGCTTTTGTCAGTTTTGTGTTTCCGGAGATTGGGAATTTTGTGAGAATAAAGAATGGGTTGAAGAATGGCAATAAAGATCATTGACACCCATAGATGCAAATGATTCACATGAAATAATTGATGAAGATATGGATCAAATGTTTGCATCAAATGACTATGATCTCATTTCAGATCTTATACAACAAGGTAAAATTATTTTTGAAATTTGTTTTGATTTATTAAATAGTACATAAATTTATGAAATCTTACAGTGTATATTTTTGTTTTTATTTCTCATTAAATATTAAAATAAAATTGTTTTGTGCATAGGACATGTCTATGTTGTTGTTGCACCAAAGGACAATGAAGAGGGGACAGAGTATTGGTTGGCTCGATGTGTAGAGCCAAAACATAAGCTAACCACTCCTCGAGTAGATGATGATGGTTATGACTATCCAATAGGATCTGTGGTTGTTGTTGGCACTTGGCTACGCAAATATCTAACAAGAAAGAATGGATTGCCCACATTTGAAGATTATGAATTAGAGAAGAAGATTATACATTACTCGCATTTTGTAGTGGCAACTAATATAAAATTAGATAGATATCGTGGCAAGCCTGCTAATAAACAATTATGGACTCTCTCTATGGAAGAGCACGAGACAATTATAGATGCTTTGCAAAAGAGAGAGGATGCAGATGGTATAATGGAATGAATATCAAGTAAGTTATAATTTAAACCCTTAATCCACCTCCCTTTTAAAAGTTATGATGCATATTATATATAGCATTTTATATCATGCATCATAATTATAAAATCTAATCTAGTAAAATTTTGTTTCAGGTCTACCACAAGTAGAAGGCATCAATGAAAACAAAGTTATTTATGCATACTTTATGTTTCATTTTGAATAATTACAAGTAAGTTAAATTTTGGTACCCTTAAGGAAAATCCCTTTGTATTTTAAATTCAATGAATCCTAATTATAAAAATTAATCATATGTATTTATTTTTTCCAGGTCTCTCAGAGTAGACTTGGCCTCAATGACTACTATTGTTCGTGCATACTTTATGTTGTATTTTGAGAGATATAAATACTTATTATTATAATTTAAATAGACTGTTTATTTTTTTTAGATATGTCTTCTTGATTACATTTTGTGTACAATACACATAAATAAGAGACTAATAATTTAAAGCCCATAAAATAGTACATATCAGAGCCAAATAAAGTAAAATTTCAAGTCCACATAATCCATATAATATCTAATCCATATATATATCTAGATGGTAACATGATCTTCCCTCCACATAATATCTAATGTGCACAAAATATATAAAGTATGCACAAAATATATATGATCTAATCCTATTATGCAACTATCCATATATATAAAGTATGTGTGCACGTGTAAACAAATATGTAAAGCCCATAAAATAGTACATATCAGAGCCAAATAAATAGTAAAATTTCAATTCCACATTATCCATATAATATCTAATCCATATATATGTCTAGATGGTAACATGATGTTCACTCCACATAATATCTAATGTGCACAAAATATATAAAGTATGCACAAAATATATATGATCTAATCCTATTATGCAACTATCCATATATATAAAGTATGTAAACGTGTAAACAAATGTGTAAAGTCCATAAAAAAGTACATATCAAAACCAAATAATCAGTAAAATCTAAGTGCTATCATCAATAACATCTCGTGGTCTCTTGTCCCTGGGATGTGGTCAAGATCCACCTATCTCATGCTGTACAAGAAAAAAATAATATTAAAATATTACTTGAAATTAACTATTAAAAGAATCATTTATCAAATATAGTAGAATTCATAAATTGAGTTACAAACTTACCATATGCTCATCAGATCCTTTAGCAGTATCTCCTCTAGCAGTATCTTGTGCAGTATCAACACCAAATGTAGTGCTAGCTAACTCCTGTACAAGGTCAAATTCAAAGTGTCCAATTAAATCTTAAATTAAGAGTCAAAATAAGATCAAATTAAGTACTACATATTAATACCTCAAAGGATGTTGATGTGCGTTCAAATTTGCTCTGATCAAAATTATGAGGATAACCTATCCTAATGGTAGTGTCCACTTGCATACATGCATTTAATGAAATCATATTTAGTGAACATATATATGTGTACTAAATAATTTCAAGTTAAGTTACAATATTGTAAGAGTTCATATTTAATTTAAGAATTATAAGATACATACCATAGATGGTGTCACAGTAGTCAGACCCTCTTCTCGATGTGATGTAGAGGGTCCCTCGTGACCTGAATCCTAGAGAAAGAAGCATTCAATGTATCAACATGAAAATTTATATAGTATACAATGATAACATATTAACCTAAAAAGATAGTACAATGTCTAGATAGAAATTTATACTATACCCCATAAGGTGTGCCGAGTTGTGTTCCAGTAGATGCAATATTGACTCTAATATTAGGTGTACACTTTATCTACATAAACAAAATTTATTTAATGAAGTATTAGATTGTATAAAAAAAAGAGATGCACTTAGTTTATACATATATTTAATGAAGTATAAAAAGATTGACATGTACATGTATATATATCTATACCTAGTCAAGATGAACATCCGAGCAAAGAAAATCCATATAAGATGTCATCATACTATCATCTGCTACATCATGCTCAGCTGGAACTGAAGTAGATCCTGCAACAGCAATAGGACCTACACACATCTCATGACAACTCGAACACATATGTGGCATCCATCAAGGAGTAGATGCCATGTGAGCAGCTTGCTCACTCAGGTTACCTGTGAGGGAAGTCAAAGCATCTAATGTCGAAATGAATGATGTATTTTGGACATCAGCAGGAATCGATGGAGCAACAAGTGGAACTATGGGTGGATCCGGTAGGGGATTATTACTCTGTGCCCCTAATCTATGCTATGGCATTCCAGGACCAATACCCTGGAATGACTTAATGTCAAAATAATTTGGTTTTTGGTTCATTACAAACTCACAGTATAATTTCTTCATAAAATAAAAAGGGACCTCATAATTACGATGTGGTGGATAATCAAAAACCATCCACCATCTATCCCAAAAGTATCTAGCCATTTCTAGATGCACACACCACCTAATTGAAATTCTTTTCTGGTTAGGTTGCATTGGTTCTCTTGTTTTTGGGTTGGTAAAATATGGACATAAATGAGCTTTGGTTATTTTCAAATCAGTGATTTGCCTATAAGTTAAACCATCGGCATAAAAATCATGCAACTCTTGTCGTCATCTATGAAATTGATCTAATTGAGAATCAACATATCTAACTGACTTGACAATAGTTTGCATTGATTTTGCAAACTCTACAAGATGGGATGGCGTGATTTGCTCATTTTGGATAGCAGCAATGTTTTGTTCAATCACTTGTAGGTTTTCATTCATTCATTCTCTTAAACGAATTTCATCCAATCTAGGGGGTTGTTGTGGTGGTGGTGGTGGAGGTGGAGGAGGAGAAGGAGGGGGTTGTGGTGGGGGATTTTCACCTAATAGTTCATCTATGTCAAAGACATCCATGATAACAAAGAACTCCTACATATATAAAGATATACATGAATTATATACAACTCTATGTCAAAGAAGAATCTATTTTACTAAATTAAAAAAAAAAAACATTTATAAATAGTAACATTTCTATGTTGTTGAATGAGATACACATGAAATATATAATATAATATTGAACTTAAAAAAATATACATGTACATACTATTGAATCTTTAAATATAAAATTTGCGCACAAAACTTAATAAAAACTTTCAATGAAACATCATAAATCTATTATATATTCAATTTAATAAATTCATTTCTTCTAAAATGCATCAACTATTAAAATCAATATAAAATATTTCATACATAAGATCAATAAAGAAGTGAGAAATAAGATGATCCTCCTTCTAATGTAAGAATATATAAGGATTGATGATAAGTGCTTAAAATAAGATATTGAAATGTAAGATCATTACGCTCTATAAACCAAGATATGATCATAAGATCGTCATGTGAGGCACAATCATATGATATTAAGATGCAAAAATGCGTGATCAAATAGTGATAATCTATTATATTCTCTATAATAATAGGCCAATGTATGAACATAAGATAATACTTTAAGAAGATAGATTAACCAATATACAAACATAAGATAATGCTTTAATAAGATTAAAAAAACACTATATATGAACATACATGTGAAGCAAATAGTCTTGAAGATCATAAGCTAGAACAAAGATTAAAGTATAAGACATCAATCATTTTGGGAAATTAGTAGTTACTAATAAAGATTAGATTTAATGTAAAAATAGGAGATAAAACACATGAAGTAAACATAAAATATTAAATCATGTGATATCTAATGGTTTCTCTTTTATGTTATGTGTCACCTCAATGTGTACATTCATTTTGTTGGTGCATCATTATTTTCTTGCATTTACCTAACTATTGTATTGCATATTTGCACCTAGAGGATAGGATAAGATTACTTGGGTAGATATCTAGAGCTAGGTAGGCATCACATGTTCAACTCATACTCCCTACTTTGGTAGAGATGTGGATATATGTTACTCATCTTCTCAATTTTTTTGTAACAGTTCTCTATAAATAGGATTTTATATATTAGAATTTTCCTAAAACATGTCTCAAAATGAGTAAAAGCCTTGAATCAAGGTCAAAAACTAGGAATGTGAGATACATGATATGGATGACGACAAGGATGGTTGAGAATATAAAGAGAATTTGAATGGATTGTGGTATGCTCCAAGTGTAGGGTACTTTTTAAAAAAATTATACATGATGTCAAGGTACTTGTCCAAGGTGTCATAAGAATGGTTTTCACCCATGAATAAAAAAATTATGTTTACTTTTCTCTCTTTTTTAATTTTTATGCAAAACCAAATCCTTTAGGTGTGGATATATGTTAAATGATATACAAGATATTTATACTAAGTAAACATGTCGAATTAGCATAGTTTTAGTGTTGGAGATGAATTAGATGATGAAGTTGGCTATTTTTGAGAAAATCATGTCATGTTGTGGCTTAATACGTCCTATTATGGACCTGTTATGCCATGATGGCATAATAGGTGGACTATTATGCAATGTCATGGCATAAAAGGACCTATTATGCCATGATGGCATAATAGGTCCTATTATGCCATGACATGACAGAATAGGACCAACTATGGATCCATTATGAAATGTCATGGCATAATAGGACATATTATGCCATCATGGCATAATAGGTCCATAATTGGTCCTATCATACTAAGTAAACATGTCAAATTAGCATAGTTTCAGTGTTGGAGGTGAATTAGATGATGAAGTTGGCAATTTTTGAGAAAATCATGTCATGTTGTGGCTTAATAGGTCCTATTATGGACCTATTATGCCATGATGGCATAATAGGTGGACTATTATGCAATGTCATGGCATAATAGGACCTATTATGCCATGATGGCATAATAGGTCCTATTATGTCATGAAATGACATAATAGGACCAACTATGGATCCATTATGCAATGTCATGGCATAATAGGGCATATTATGCCATCATGGCATAATAGGTCCATAATTGGTCCTATCATACTAAGTAAACATGTCAAATTAGCATAGTTTCAGTGTTGGAGATGAATTAGATGATGAAGTTGGCAATTTTTGAGAAAATCATGTCATGTTGTGGCTTAATAGGTCCTATTATGGACCTGTTATGCCATGATGGCATAATAGGTGGACTATTATGCAATGTCATGGCATAATAGGACCTATTATGCCATGATGGAATAATAAGTCCTACTATGCCATGATGGCATAATAGGTCCTACTATGCCATTATGGCATAATAGGACCAACTATGGATCCATTACGCAATGTCATGGCATAATAGGACATATTATGCCATCATGGCATAATAGGTCCATAATTGGTCCTATCATACTAAGTAAACATGTCGAATTAGCATAGTTTCAGTGTTGGAGAGGAATTAGATGATGAAGTTGGCAATTTTTGAAAATCATGTCATGTTGTGGCTTAAGAGGTCCTATTATGGACCTGTTATGCCATGATGGCATAATAGGTGGACTATTATGCAATGTCATGGCATAATAGGACCTGTTATGCCATGATGGCATAATAGGTCCTATTATGCGATGCCATGACATAATAGGACCAACTATGGATCCATTATGCAATGTCATGGCATAATAGGACATATTATGCCATCATGGCATAATAGGTCCATAATTGGTCCTATCATACTAAGTAAACATGTCGAATTAGCATAGTTTTAGTGTTGGAGATGAATTAGATGATGAAGTTGGCAAATTTTGAGAAAATCATGTCATGTTGTGGCTTAATAGGTCCTATTATGGACCTATTATGCCATGATGGCATAATAGGTGGACTATTATTCAATGTCATGGCATAATAGGACCTATTATGCCATGATGGCATAATAGGACCTAGACATGATATAATAGGACCAACTATGAACCCATTATGCAATGTCATGGCATAATAGGACATATTATTCCATCATGTCATAATGTGTCCTATTATGCCATCATGGCATAATGTGACCTATTATTGCATGACATGACATAATGTGTCCATAATTGATCCTTTTATACCATCGCATGACATAATAGGACCATAATAGGACCTTTATGCCATGACATGGCATAAACCTAAGCGTAAACTTTGATATCTAAAATTTGAAGAGTAATGTTAATTACTTTTAAGGTTATACTAATTTAGTGGTAACTTTTGTATTGCCTAATGAGGATTAAGAACAATTTAGGTACATATGTTCGGTTTTATTTCAATTTCATTTTCGAACGTTTTTGTTTTTGTTTCCATAATTTCATTTTCATTTTTTTGTTTGTGTTGATTTCATTTTGTTAATTATCTAGGTTTGGTTTTGATTTCTAAATTTGTTGATTATGGTTTAGGGTTAATTGTTCAAAAATATTTTAGATCAAAATCAAGAATTTACAAATATAAAAAATAATTTATTTATAGGCTACTATAAAAAAAAACTAAAATAATACAAAAAAAACTAAATAATACACAAAAAAACAAGAAAAATATACAAGAAAATTATGAAATGTGAAAATAGATGACTAAATGTGTACCTAGGATAGTGGTGGAGGCTTGAAGTGGAAACCATAGCATGGGGGCCCATTTTTTATGTCTTCTTGTCAATTCGCTGTTACGGTGAAAATGAAAAATTTGCCCAAAAAAATGGTAAAAATAGAATTTCAAAACGGGGGCCCGTTTTTTAATAAAACGGGGGCCCATTTTATTTGGCTTCGACACCCTATGACCTTTCAGCTTGGGAGGCCCCTATTTTTTAGAACGAGCCCCTATTTTTTAAAAACGGGGGCCTTTTTTGTGGAGCATGTTTTCCAACGCACAGACTTCCATGAATTTGTGACTCATTAGCTTGCACATACCTAGTAGTATCATCTTATTGTGGGTAAGGTTTCCCACCATGGTTTTTCCCCTTACAGGGTTTCCATGTACAAATCTCTATGTTATGTGTTGTGGATGTTCTTTCTCTTTCTGTTTCATGTATTAGTTTCACTGGTATTGATATTAACTGTTAATTTGTTAACCGACATTAAGTTTAGTTTACTGGTATTATGTATCAAGTTTGATTAAGTTATAATTGGGTTGAAATTCATTGACAACTGATTCACCCCCCCCCCCTCTCAGTTGCCTTCTGAGTCCTAACAATTGGTATCAGAGCTAAGTCCTCTTTTTGCAGAAGCCTACCAGCTTGAGGAAATCCTATGGCAACAAACATTTTCAAGAAGGATAGTTTGAAACTTGATGGAACCAACTATGGTATATGAAAGATCAAAATGGAGACACATCTGAATTGCATTGGAAGAGACATATGGGAATTTACAAAGAAAGTCTATTTTGGTCTTACACCGAATCAACCTAATTCACCAACATTGGGTAAAGATCAAGAAAATGATTGCAAAGCAAGAGAAGCACTTTTGAGTGCATTATCGGATCAGAAAATCATGAGATTATCAAACTGATCTACTGCTAAAGTTGTTTGGGATAAATTACAGACATTGAATAAAGGAGATACCACTGTCAAAATTACAAAACTAGAATGCTTCTGGGTCAAGTATGGAAATTTAAAAATGGAAGAAGATGAAAGAATTTCTTCTTTTATGGAAATATTTAATGAAATTGTTTTAGGAATGCAATGTTGTGGAGGATCCTTAAGTGAAGATGAAATTGTTTCTAAAGTTTTAAGAGCATTTCCACCGGCATACAAAATGAAAGTAACTACTATTAATGAGTTGAGAACAATGCCTAATACATCAGTATCTAGAGATACTTTGGTTGGAAAACTTTTAAAATTTGAGCTTGAGGAATTTGGTCCCATTGCTACAATTAAAATGGATTTAGCCTTCAGAGCATCATCATTTGTAGCATCATCATCATCATCTGAAAAATCTAATTGGAAATCACTTTATGCAAGAGAACTTGAAGATATCATAAGGGAAAATGAAGAACTAGAAGAACTTGATGCACTATTTGCAAGGAAAATGCCTAAAGGTCTAGTTGGAAGTAAGTATGAAGGTAAAGCACCATTTAAATGTTTTAGTTGCAATAGTTGATCATATGGCATCTAGATATCCTAACAGATATGTAAGATTGGAAGAGGAAGGTAAAAGAACATATAAGTCGAACCCTGAATATCAGAGATACAAATTTAAGAAGAACAAATATAAATCTTGTTACTATGCTGATGAAGGAGTGACTAATGATTTTGATGAAGAACCAAAAGACAATCAATGAGCTTTTGTTGCAATAAAGGAAGATCAACTGGCACCTACTATTCCACCAGTAGAGGAGGCCCTAGCAGCTAAAACTAAAGAAAGGGATGAATGGATTATAGATTCTAGATGTTCACATCATATGATTGGTGATAAAAGTAAATTCTTATCTTTTCAGGAATATAGTGGAGGTCTAGTAAGATTTGGTGATGATAAAGCTTTTTTGATCAAAGGAAAGGGCGCTATATCTTTGGATGGTAAGAACACTACTGAAAATGTTTATTATGTTGAAGGTTTGAAGCATAATCTTTTGAGTGTTGGTCAATTAGTTGAAAAGGGATTTCAGTTATAGTTCAAGAATGGTAAATGAAAAATCATGAACAAAACTAGTTTGGAGATTGCAACCGGTAATCAGACTAAAGGTAATATCCTTCATTTGAATAACAATGACAAGACATGCTTGATTTCACATATTGATGAAAGTTGGTTATGGAATAAGAGACTTTGTCACATAAATTTTGATTGTATTGTAAAGATCAGTTCAACTAAGGTAGCAAGGGATTTACCTAAGATTGTGAAACCTCATAATCCTTTATGTAAGGAATGTCAAATTGGAAAGCAAGTTAGAACAACTTTTAAGAGTATTTCTGAGAAGTCCAATAATGTTCTTGATTTAATTCATACTGACTTGTGTGGTCCGGCAAGAACAAGAAGTCTACAGGGAGATAGATACTTTATGCTAATTATTGATGATTATTCTAGAATGTGTTGGGTTACTTTTCTCAGGGAGAAATCAGAAGCTTTTGGAAAATTCAAACTATTCAAGGAAATGGTAGAGAATGAAACCGGTAAGAAAATCAAATGTTTAAGATCTGATCAAGGAGGTGAATTTACATATAAGGAATTTAATACATTCTGTGAAGTAAATGGAATCAAAAGACAACTATCAGCACCCCGGACACCTCAGCAGAATGAAATTGTGGAAAGGAAGAACATAACTATTCTGGATGCAGCTAGAAGCATGATATTGGAAGCAAATCTACCTCATGTGTAATGGAGAGAAGAAGTGAATATAATGGTTTACACTTTCAACAGAGTTCACATCAAAGGTGAAACCAGTAAGACCCCTTATGAACTATGGTTTGGTAATACTCCCTCTTAAATACTTTAGAATATTTGAAAGAAAATGTTATATTAGGAGAGATGAGTATATTGATAAATTTGATCCTAGATGTGATGAAGGAATATTTCTTGGTTATTCATTTAAGAGAAAGGTATATAGATGTTTTAATAAAAGATTGTAGAAAATCATTGAGAGTGTTAATGTGAAGATAGATGAACAATTTAGAGGAAATTCAAAGTTTGCAGATTCTAAACTGGCAATTGAGATGATCATAAATGAACCTATACAGAGTGGACCAGTACAAAATGTGGATCCAGTCACACCAACATCATCAGAGAATTCCACATTGACTGAAGAACAACAACATGTGAATAAACATAGGTATGTAAGATTGAATCACTCAGAAAATCAGATAATTGGGAATAAGTATCGAGGTGTTATGACAAGAGGAAGACTAGAAAATGAAGAGGCATGTTTAATTTCTCAAATTGAACCAGCATCTATTTTTGAGGCATGTGAAGATAAATTTTGGATAAAAGCTATGGAAGATGAACTAGAACAAATTGAAAATAACAATACATGGACATTAGTTCCTCGGCCTAAAGACAAAAATGTAATTGGAACTAAATGGGTATTCATAAATAAAGTTAATGAAGATGGTAAGGTAATCAAGAACAAAGCAAGATTAGTGTGTAAAGGATATTCACAAAAGGAGGGAATTGATTATAATGAAACCTTTGCACTAGTAGCTAGAATTGAGGTAGTCAGATTATTTTTTGCATTTGCAGCTCATAAGAACTATAAACTTTATTAGATGGATGTAAAATGTGCATATCTAAATGGTGATCTTGAAGAGGAAGTTTACATTGAACAACCTGATGGATTTTCATTGACAAATGATAAATATATGGTTTGTAGATAAATGAAAGCTTTGTATGGGTTGAAGCAAGCTCCTAGAGCTTGGTATGATAGATTGGACAAATATCTTTTGAAGCTTGGTTACACTAAAGGTAATGCTGACAGCAACTTATATTTCAAAGTGACTAATGATGACATATTGGTTATTGAAGTTTTTGTTGATGATATCATTTTTGGAGGAGAAGATGGATTATGTAAAGACTTTGCTAACAAGATGCAGGAAGAATTTGAAATGTCTATGATTGGAGAAATAAAATTACTTTTAGGATTGCAGATTTCACAAACTAATAAAGGTATATTCATATGTCAAACAAAGTACTTGAAGGAACTACTAAAGAAATTTGGTATGGAAAACTGTAAACGAGTAAGTAATCCTATGACTACAACTGACAAATTGACATTGAAGGATGATTCAGCTCCTATTAATCTGACAAGATACAAATCTATGATTGGAGGTTTACTGTATTTGACACAAACAAAACCTAATATAATGAATGCAGTATGCATTGTTTCAAGATTTCAGAGTAATCCTAAAGAAAATCATGAATCAATAATAAAAAGGATTTTCCAGTATCTACAAAGCACAACAGATCTTGGTTTATGGTATCCTAAAGATGAAAATTTTGATTTATGTGCATACACCAATGTAAATTGGGCTGGAGATGTAGATGATAGAAAGAGCACCACTGGCGGAGCATTCTTTCTTGGTAACAGATTGATTTCATGGTTGAGAAAGAAGAAAAGTTGTACATCATTATCAACAGAAAAATTGGAATATGTTGTAGCAACAACTAATTGTACTTAGGTATTATGGATTAAGAAAATGTTGAAGGACATAAAGGTAAAATACAAAGAGCCTATAATCATTTATTGTGATAATTCAACAGCAATTGATATATCAAATAATCCAGTATTTCAATCTAAGACTAAACATGTTTCTATCAAATACAACTTTCTGAAAGAGAATGTTGAAGCAAAAGAAGTAAGATTGGTTTATGTGAATACTAAAGAACAAATTGCAGACATCTTTACTAAGCCTTTGCCTAAGGAAACTTTTGAATATCTTAGAGAAAAGCTTGGGGTAATACCCTCACCGATAGAGACTTAGATAGTTGAATATTGGCATCAAACCGACAGGAATTAACAGAGAAAACTTTTTTTGAATTTGATGGAGGATAGCTACTTCACAGGGGGAGTAGTTGGCTATATTAGTTGGTTGTATGTTCTGGTATTTTTATTGCTTTGGCATTTGATGTCAAAGGGGGAGAGATATCTATGGAAAAACCTTATACTTAGGAAACATTATCCCTGTAGGAGAGATTATTCATTGAGAGAGAGATATATACTCTTTGTATTTTTATTTTTATTTCTAGTGTTGATCTACTCTAGAGATTGATGATTTTTCACATTCTATTTGGGCACTTAGATGTTTTTCCATCTAGCGTTGCCATCCATGCCAAAGGGGGAGATTGTTGGTATTATGGATGTGTTGCATTAGTTTTGTCATTGATGTCAACACTTATCCTTCTGGTGATCAATGGTTATGTTGAACTGGCACATTGTGTTCACCAGCAAGTTTAGTGACTTATGCACAGTCACCAGTATATTGTCCACCGATAGGTTATATTGTTCACTGAAACTGAGGATGACTTGTTATCATTTGGAGATCACTTATTTATGTCAAAAACATGGTTTGGATACTTGGTATTTTGGTTAATGGTCTAATCAGGTTGACGTATTTTTTGTTATTGGTAGATTGGTCTAGGTTATGGACCAATATGCATTATCTATTCCAAATCAGCACAACACATTATGGAGATGATTTATTTCTTGGATATTGTTATAAATGTGATGAGCCGACATGATGCATTGCATCTTGACTTGTTTGTAATTGATTTTATTGTAATATTATCAGTGAGCCAACCTGCACATTTGGTCTTAGGTTTTGTATATATTTAAGGTCTCATTTGCGAGATAAAAGATAAGGATATGGGATATGGTATGTAATGGTATTGTAACATGGTATGTGCGAATATTGAAGATCATATGAGTAGACCATAAAGAAGGTTCAAGGAAGGTTTGAAGGTGATTATAAGAGTTTAAGTGGTACTGAATCTGGCATTGGAGATGCTACTTTGAGCAGTACATTATTCTAGGATTTAACCATCCTACTGTAGTCATTGCGACTCCCATTTGAGTAGTGTGCTCTAGGCGGTTAGCCTTTCTACATGTACAGACCCCATTTGTATACACATACTATCTGTAGTAGTATCATCTAATTATGGGTAAGGTTTCCCACTGTGGTTTTTCCCCTTACAGGGTTTCCACGTACAAATCTCTATGTTATGTGTTGTGGATGTTGTTTCTCTTTATATTTCATGCATTAAGTTTCATCGTTATTGATATTAAATGTTAATTTGTTAACCAGTATTAAGTTTGGATTACTGGTATTATGTACTAAGTTTGATTAAGTTATAATTGGGTTGAAATTCATTGACAACTAATTCACCCCCCCCTCTTAGTTGCCTTTTAGGTCCTAACAGATAGATGCTTTATGTTACTAACTGATGATTATTCCAGAATGATGCGAGTTGTGTTTTTGAAGGAAAAATCATAAGCATTTGAGAAATTCAAGATATCCAAATCTAAAGTTGAAACTGAGTCTGGTTTGAAGTTGAAATGTCTAAGATTTAATAGAGGTGGAGAATTTTGTTCTGGTGAATTCAATTCTTTTTGTAAGAGGCATGGAATAAGAAGACAAATACTTTCTCCTAGGACCCCACAATAGAATGAGATTGTTGAAAGGAAGAACCATATTATTTTAGATGCTGCAAGTGTTGGCATTTTTTATGATGATGTTGTGATTGTCATTGATGGACACACACTTGCTTTGAGATCACTCTTTATATGTATGAGTTATGCTCAACTGGTATTTGTTCCAACTGGTATTATGTATTATAGTCTTTAGACTATCGGTGTTTTGTAGAAAGTTTTTACCGATCTCAAGCGGTATGAAGACCCAAGCGATATCAAGACCTCAAGTGGTTTGAGGATCCCAAAGCGGTATGAAGGAACAAAGTGGTTGTTATCATTTTTCCCAGTCTTCACTTTAATAAACCAATAATTAGTAAAATATGTGAACTGGTAATCGGTTAAATGTATGAACCGGTATTACTCTACGATGAGTTTGCAACCGGTATTTTTGTGATGAGTTATCATCCACCAACACTTTGGCAGTGATTTTGTGTCATGTTACCAAAAGTGTCTAGATGCACTGAACCTAGGAACTTGCAATGTAATCCTACTGGATCGACATGAAATCATATTCCTTTATAAGTACATCATGTCTAGGGTTTTAGGTGTGGTTAGGATTTAAGGTGGTTGATGAGGTTTTTGTATGTATGATTACAAAAGAGAAGATTAGGTCTGTGTGAAGAAAAAGAGTGTGGAGATATTAAAGACTGAAGTAATGGTGAAATGCATTAACAATGAGCTATCAAGGATCTAACCAAGCATATTGTGCTAGTATCTAGATCACTCACTTGTTGATTACTCAAATCTTCGACAAATGTGAAACCCTTAACCGGGTAGGCCTAGCAAACTCTTTCTAAATCCTCTAGCAAGGTGGTTCACAACTATGGATCTGAAATCCTCTCACAAGGTAGTCTTTAATCAGACTTATCTCCTAATAGAGATCGAGATTCCTAACAGGATCTATTCTGGTGAAGAACATTGTATGACCTTAACCAGTCTAGTTACTTGTGAGTTTCATCTCACCGTTGTTTTTCCCATTTGGGTTTCCACATCAAAACATCTTGTGTTATGGTGATTGTGCTCTTGTGGGTGAATTCTTTATTCGTTGTTTGGTTTGTTTGTCTTAACCGGTTTGTTAGTAAAATTGTTATACCGGTTAATTGCTAAAATGTTTAAGTGTTTGAGTTCAGTATTTTTTTGTATACTAATTCATCCCCCCTCTTAGTATTCATCAATTGGTATCAGAGCCAACTGCTCTATAAGTTTAACCACTTGGAAGGAGATATGGGGGAATACACTGTGAGGGAGCTTACTCATCATTTCACTCAGACTGAGAAAGCCTTTGATGAACTTAAAGTCAAATATAAAGCTTCTCTAGCAAAAGAGAAGAGAGCATGCTGAAAAACTTATGGAGCTTACTAAAAATAGTTCTTTTGATGAAGAAGACATGGAAGTCCTAGTTGAAGAAGTTGAAAAAATAAATGAATCTAATGCCAACCTGAGAAGGGAACTGGAAGGACTGACTATCAGAATGTGTCAAGAATTTGAGAACCGGAGGAAATCTGAAGACCTGGTAAAAGACAAAGATCATGAGCTCTCCAAGTTGAAGCAAGAAATCAGTGCACTTACCGCTCATCTCCAAGAGAGTAAAGTGGAAAAAGAAGAAATGCAAGGTGAACTAAACATGGCTATTTCTAAGAATGCAACCTTGAAGGAATCCAATGCTACTATTTCCAAGGAACTCACTGAGTCAAAGGAAACACGTGCCAAATTCAATAAGAGTATTGTTAAGCTAGAACAAAAGCTTGAATCAACAAAAATGGTAAAGAATACCACTGGACTTGGTTTTTCTGGTAGTGAGGAAGGTGAGACCTTTGGGACAAAAGATGGAACATCAAAGAAGCAACCGGCACCAAAGGATAAAGGTAAGCAAAAGTTTAAACCTATTTTCTTTAATTGTCTCAAGGAAGGACATCCTGCTAATGTATGTAGAAATAAGGATTACAATAATTTTCCTTACTTTCTAAACAATAAACCTAGATCCAATAGATTCAATGGTAATTGTTATGCATGCAACAATTTTGGGCATAGAGCATTTGAATGCAAGTCTGTTGTACACAACACTGGAAGATATCCTCAAAGGAGTCAAGGAGTTTTTCCTGAATCCTCTGTGAACCGGAATCCAAACCGGTATAATGCCTATGACCATCAGTCAGGTGGTGGTGGCTATCAAGCAGCAACCGGTTGGAGAGCAACTTGTTTGATTTGCCATGGTAGTGGTCACACTGCTACAACATGCAGGAGGAAGAATGGTAGAATGAACAATGGACCATCGAGAACACCTAGAATGGTATGCTATCATTGGAAAAAATTGGGACACCCTACCAGAACCTACAGAATGAGAAAGAACATATCAGATGATATACCGGTTACTCCGAAAGGAAAGATTGATGTTGAAACTATTCAAGAAGATATGAAGACAACATGGAAGAAGAAACCTGAAGAAGTGTCACAACAAGAACCAGTTTCTGCACCTAGTGTGGAAGTCGTTGAACCAACAAACTAAGCTTCAAAAAATATTAGGGGGAACAAATCGGTGAATTGTTTTGAACCCCCGGTTTACACTGGTAAAAGACCTTAACCGGTATGTGTTACCTGTCAATCGAAAAAAGACCAGAAATGGTAAAAGGCAAAATTAGGGTTTATAACCTAATGGTTGAGAATTTATTATGGTAGGTGAAGAATTTTTTTAAAAGGGATTTTCAAGTCATTTTCACTTATCAATTTGTGAGTGAAGAGATTTTCAAGTGCAGAGTGATGAAAGGCAATTCGACTTGCGATTCAGAGTGAATTGAAATCTTGCAGAAGAATTTTGAGGGACTTGCAACCTATCAATGAAGAACACTAAGTGGTATTCAGACAATCAAAGTGGTGAAGTGTGCACTATAATGAAAAACCCTAAATTTTTGAATTCTAAAGGTATTCATAGAAATTCCTATTTATCAATCATGGCTTTTGCATCTCACTCCACTCCTAGTACACCTACTGATTTAGCAGATTTTCTTTAACGGAAGATGAAATACAATGCCCTATCCCAGATACCCGTTGGAGTCATAGTGGAAGATGATATTTCAAGATACATTAATTGCAAATTGGAAGACCTAGGATCACTAGTGATCCATTCCTAGCTAGGTCTATTCTGCAGGGATGATGAAAAAGATCAAACTAGAATACAACAACTTGGAAAAGAAGAAACTTCACAATGCGGTGTATTTTCTTGAAGAATTTGCGGAAGATCACATATGAATTATTCTAAGCAGAGTGCATGGCGACAAAATGTATCTCGAGAGGACACATGAAATTACGCGTAAAGCTATTCATGTCGTCACTATTTTTTGCAACATTGGTGAGGTGCCAGCCCTAAGAAAAGTCATCAAGACTGAAATGACCAAGCTCACTAGTTCTATGAACGACCAACTGGGAATGACCATCAACACCATCAAGGATGATTTGGTCAAGTATGTTCGCATGGTGATTGGATACCAAATGTTCTATGCTAGCAAAATAAACTCTGTCTCTGTAGCTGTGGTGAATAACGCCTACAGAATGATCATGGAAGATGCCTCATGTGATCTATGCACCTATATGTAGAGGCAACTTCTTGTAAACCTAAAGTCTATCAAACAAGACAATGCCTTAAGATTTAAATTTGGACAACTCTTGGTAGGTCTATTTTTCTACTTTCAAGGCTATTGTCTGGGAGTCGGTGATATTCAATGGTTTGCTGACCAACCGGTTACCAAACAAATTAGAGAAAGTCTTCAAGTGGTGGGAACCGGTTATCCTGAAGTCTTGAATAAATGCTTTGATGAATTCAAGCAAAAGATGAGCCAACGGATGAGGATATCTAGCGATATTGTTAAGAAGTATGAAGAGGACATCTGCTTTATCATCAAAGTAGATGAGTGCATAATGGAGGCAATGGAGCCTAGAAAGAAAAAAGTTGAACCCATGGGATATGAGGTGATGTATGACATGCTAGATGGGTATGCCTCTACCTTACTTGCCTCGCCTCTTGATTCAAAGAAGAAGAGAACTGACACCTACTTGGAAAGGGTAACACAAGTTGAAGAACCTTTAGTGAAGAAGGGAAAGGCAGTGCCATCGGTATCGACACTAGTTACCTCTGCAAGTCCTAAAGTGACCAAGTAGTCATCGGCCAAGAAGAAACCGAAAGTTGCACCCACCAAGGGTTTTGAAAGAAAGCGGAAGACTAAGAGAAACTCACCATATTTTGAGGATACAAAACCTAAAGTGCAGCCTAAAAAGACTAGGCAAACAAGGAAGAAGGCAAAGACAATCAGCAAGGAACCGGCATCGTCAACACCGGTAAATATAGATATTTCCTCTTACAAACCATTGACACATTGTCAAAGGACTATCAAGAATGTTAGGAGAAAAGTGCTAAGTGATTTAATAGATCATTTTGATGATTTTAATGATAAGGAAAAGGAGGCAGTTGAACAAGAAGTTATTCAATACCTATGTATTAATGACCACTCGCCATCAGAAATTAGATTTGTGACACTAGATTATTTATACAATTCTTTAGATAACAAATGGCACATTGCCATTGAAAAAGAATAGGAAATAAGAGAGGAAATATTTGCACAATATTTTCCTGATGTGTCAAATTCTAAGCTTTATGAAATCATGGATAAGTATAAAGGCCTCTTCTTAATGAGAAGAAGAACACTCTTGTTACTAGAAGGCAAAGTTTATGAAGTGGTGAAAGATACATACTCCCATGCCAAAGCCACTCTGAGGTTGCACCAAGTGTCTGAAGCCAACAAGAAGGCTGAAAAAGAACCAAAAACTAGAAAACCGGATGAGCTATATGACATTGAAGGAGAACCAATTACTAAACATATGGATACTATTGACATTGATGCTCTGGATGGTGAAGATGTCACTCCAGATGTAGCAAAGGAAAAGGATGATAAAGAGAGAGTAGACAAGGAAAAATAGGATAAAGAAAAGGTAGAGAAGTAGAAACAGGACAAAGAAAAGGCTGACAACAAGCAAGCGGAGAAAGAGGAATTGAAAAATAAAGATGAAGAGAAAAAGAAACAAGCAGAAGAGGAGAAGAAGAAACAGGAAGAGGAGAAGAAGAAACGGGAAGAGGAGAAGAAGAAATAGGAAGAGGAGAAGAGGAAATAGGAAGAGGAGAAACAGAAAGAAGAAGAGAAGCAAAAGGAAGAAGAAGGGAAGAAGGATGAAGAGAAGAAAAAGAAACAAGTAGAGGAGCAAAAGAAGGTAGAAGAGGAAAAGCAAAGAGCCAAAGAGAAGAAGGAAGTAGCAAAGAGCACACAAGTGGAGACCCCAAAGGCAACCGGTGGTCAAGCCAAACTGGCTAACATCACCATTCCTATTGAGCTCCAATCTACAAATGAATCAGAGTTGCTCCAAAGCAATAAGCTTGCACAAGAGTGAATGGAAGAATTAAGGAGGAAAAAGGAGCAAGCTGTTATTCAAACTGCGGTTGAAACTCTTACGAGTTTGATTCCCGGTACTAACCTCCCCAGTACCGATTACTCTCTGGGCAAACTAAAACTTTTATGTACAGTTGTGGAGGACCAGGTACAATGCCTAGAAGAGGTTGTTGAAGCTAATGCACAAAAAATGCATCAAAAGGCACTAAACACTCCCTTAGTGAAGAAATTGAACGAGCTCCGGTCTGAACTTCAGAAAGAACAGAAGGACATAAGAGATGTTATGGATGAGGAAAAACTACTGCCCAGTAAGATAAGCCAACCCCATCTATTTTGTGATGATGTGTTTGCACAGAAGGAAAAACTGCAATCTGATTTGCAGGCATTTATAACCACCTTCAAGATGCCCTATGATTCCTTCACTACATCTGGGCAAACTATTCACTGGTTTCAGCTCTAGTCCGCCAGAATTGAAGTAGAGATTTGCAACAAGATGAGATATTTGTAGGAACTCCAACTGGTTCTACTACCTAGACTGCAAATACTTCATAAATGCTATCTCAATCTGGATGCCTCAATGGTCACTCAAGAGATGAGCACAATTGATGCCATGGAAGAACAGGTATCCCAGATGCAAACATAAAGTGAGGTGGCTGCCTCATTACTTGAATCATGGTCTTTATCCATGAAGACCTTTATGCAGGATTTTAAATTGGTTTTTGATAAGTTTCACTCATTATTGTCATAAACATTTATTATATTAATGATAATGAGAAACAAGGGGTTATTCTGCAGTACTTTTTCATTGTTGGCAAAGGGGGAGTAGTATTTTGTATTTAAAATTTTTGTGAATACTATGTATACTTTCATGTTATCTCTTTAAGGGAGTAGTAGACATTGTATTTTATGCAAAAAGGGATAGTGTATATGCTTAGGGGGAGTAATTTTGATTATGGCATATTTTTGTTGTAAAACACTTAGATGTCAAAATTTTCCTAAGTGTTGCCATCAATGCCAAAGAGGGAGATTGTTGGCATTTTTGATGATGATGTTGTGATTGTCATTGATGGACATACACTTGCTTTCAGATCACTTATTGTATGTATGATATATGCTCAATTGGTATTTGTTCCAATCGGTATTATGTATTATAGTCTTTAGACTATTGGTGTTTTGCATAAAGTGTTACCGATCTCAAGCGGTATGAAGACCCAAGTAGTATGAAGACCTCAAGCGGTTTGAAGATCCCAAAGTGGTACGAAGGAACAAAGCGGTTGTTATCATATTAACTTGTCTTCATTTTGATAAACTGGTAATTATTAAAATGTGTGAATCGGTAATCGATTAAATGTATGAACCGGTATTACTCTATGATGAGTTACCAACTGGTATTTTTGTGATGAGTTACCAACTGGTATTTTTGTGATGAGTTATCATCCACCGACACTTTGGCGGTGATTTTGTGTTGTGTTACCAAATGTGTCTAGATGCACTAAACCTAGGAACTTGCAATGTAATCCTATTGGACTGACATGAAATCAAATTACTTTATAAGGACATCATGTCTAGGGTTCTAGGTATGGTTAGGGTTTTAGGTGGTTGATGAGGTTTTTGTATGTGTGATTACAAAAGAGAAGATTAGGTCTGTGTGAAGAAACAAATTCTGGAGATATTGAAGATTGAAGTAATGCTGAAATGAATTAACAATGAGATATCAAGGATCTAACCAAGCATATTGTGCTAGTATCTAGATCACTTACGTGTTGATTACTCACATCTTTGACAAGTCTGAAACCCTTAACCAGGTAGGCCTGGCAAAGCCTTTGTAAATCTTCTAACAAGGTGGTTCACAACTATGGATTTGAAATCCTCTCACAAGGTATTTTTTAATTAGACTCATCTCCTAATAGAGATCAAGATTCCTAACAGGATCTGTTCTAGTGAAGAACATTGTATGACCTTAACCAGTCTGGTTACTATTATACAGATAGTTACTTGTGAGTTTCATCTCACTGTGGTTTTTCCCATTTGGGTTTCAATGTCAAAACCTCTTGTGTTATGGTGATTGTACTCTTGTGGGTGAATGCTTTATTTGTTGTTTGGTTTGCATTTGTCTTAACCAGTTTGTTAGTAAATCTGTTATACTAGTTAACTGCAAAAATGGTTAAGTGTTTGAGTTCGGTATTTTTTGGTATACTAATTCACGCCCCCCTTAGTATTCATCAATAAACCATGTTGATTTAAGGGAATGTTCCAAAGGTTTACTGGAGATAAGCTATTAGTATTGCAGTTTATACATTCAATAAAGTTCATATCAAAGGTGATATCGATAAGACTCCTTATGAGCTTTGGTTTGGTCATGTTCCCACTATGAAATATTTCAAAGTTTTTGGTAATAAATGTTATATCAAGAGAGATGAGGATATTGGAAAGTTTGATGCTAGAAGTGATGAAGGTATCTCTTCGGGATATTCTACAAATAGAAAAGCCTATTGGTGCTATAACAAAAGACCGAGAAAGATAGTTGAGAGTGCAAGTGTGAAGGTGGATAAAAACCTTGGGAAGGAGATCAGAGCTTATGATGAAGGTCAACATGTTGTTTTAACTCTTATTCCACCCGAAGAGCCTAAGAAAAATGATCTAGTAGAGACAGAGACTATTGCTATTGCCGATGAGGATGTTCAGAATCTTGAGTCTAAGAACCAGAAGAATCAGAAGACTCTGGGGTATGTAAGATTAAATCATTTTGAGAATCAGATTATTGGTGATAAGAGTAAAGGAGTAATGACTAGAAAAAGGTTAGCTATAGAAGAGATATGTTTAATTTCTAAAGTTGAACCTAAAGATGTTGTTGAAGCTTGTAAAGATGATAACCGGATTAGAGCCATGGAGAAGAGTTAGATCAAATTGAAAAGAACAATACCTGGGAACTTGTGCCTAGACCTAAGGATAAAAATGTTATTGGTACTAAATGGGTTTTTAGGAACAAATTGAATGAAGCCAATGAAGTAGTCAGAAAATACAACCAGACTGGTCTGCAAAGGATATTCACAACAAGAAGGGATTGATTATGAAGAAACTTTTTCTCCAGTTGCCAGAATTGATGCTGTTAGATTGTTGCTAGCTTATGTTGCTTATAAGGATTTCAAGGTATATCAAATGGATGTCAAATCTAGATTTTTTGAATGGTGATCTAGAAGAAGAAGTCTACATTGAATAGCCTGATGGATTTTCACTGTTAGATGATGGAGACATGGTATGAAAATTGAAGAAAGCACTTTATGGTTTGAACCAAGCCCCTAGAGCCTTGTATGCTAGATTAGATAAATACTTGCTAAAATTGGGATTTGTCAAAGGTGGTGCTAATAATAACTTGTACTTTAAAATTGCAAATGACAACATTTTGATTGTTGAAGTCTTTGTTGATGAATTATTTTTTGGTGGTGATGATGATATGAGTATGAAATTTTCTGATATTATGTAGAAAGAATTTGAGATGTCTATGATTGGTGAGATGAAATTTTTCTTATGTTTGCAGATTTCACAGATAGGAAAAGGTATCTTTATATCTCAAACTAAGTATGTGAAGGAATTGCTGAAGAAGTTTGGATTAGATGATTCCAAACCGGTTGGAACTCCTATGGTGACTAGTTGTAAATTGTCTAAAAATGATGAATCTCCTAAAGCTAATTAGAGTTTATACAATTCTATGGCTGGTGGACTAGTATATCTTACTGAGACTAGGCGTAATATTATGCATACTATGTGTATGATAGCTAGATATCAAGTCGATCCGAAAGAGAGTCATGTTATTGCTATTAAAAGAATATTCAAATATCTTAAGGGAACTGAAGATTATGGTTTATGGTATCCAAAGAATGATGATTTCATGTTATGTTCTTACAATGATGTAGATTGGGGAGGTGATGTTGATTACCAAAAGAGTACTATGGGTGGATAATTATTTGTAAGTAAAAATTTGGTTTCATGGGCCAGGAAGAAACAAGATTCAGTGTATTTATCTATTGTCGAAGTTGAGTACATTGTTGCTACTAGTAATTATACTCAGATAGTGTGGATGAAGCAAATGTTGAAAGATATAAGAGTTATTTATGATGAGACTACTGTTATGTACTTTCATAATACCAGTGCTATAAACATGTACAAGAATCTGGTGCAACATTCAAAGACTAAGAATATCTTAATTAAATAAAATTACTTGAGAGAGCAAGTTGGTGAACAAAAGGTGAAGCTGGAATATGTATCTACAAAGGAACAAATTGTTGATATTTTTACTAAGCCTTTACTTGCAGATACATTTGTATATCTAACAGACAAGTTAGGGGTCTTCACCCCTCTTTATGAGAACTAGATGCATTAAGTTGCATCAATCTGGTGGAATTCAGAGCCTTATTCTTTTATCTGGATTGATGAGTTGGTGCTTCTCCTCTGCTGGAGTAGTCTGTTGATTTGGTTGTAGATTCACATTTCTCTATTTTAGGGAAAGAGAGTTTGATTTTCTATTTTGGTGATATTTGGTATTGTTTTCAAAGGGGAAGAGAGATAATGTGAAAAACTGCTTTATCTATCTTGGTCTTAGGGGTAGTTTGCCAGTGATATCTTCTTTCTTTGCATTGATTGTTTTTCACATTCATATGTTGCCATCGATGCCAAAGGGGGAGATTGTTTGATCATTGGGAGATTGTTGGATTTGGTTTTTCATTGCTCCTTATAGGATAAGTTGTTTCCATTGATTTCAACATATTCTTGTGAATTATTCTGGTGAGTTTGGAGAAGGTTTTTTGTTTGGTTGTGTAGTTTGGTTTTGCTGATCATTGTTTTGTAGAATCTAGTATTCCCTCTAGTATATTCTGGTGTGATCAGATCTTGCATTGAGATTTTGGATTATTGTTTGGGATGATCTTGTGTATCTTCATTTCATATGGTCTATGATTTGGTGCTCCACAAGTTATCTTTCTTCATGACAGTTGCTGATTGGTTGTGTTCTTAATCTTTGAGACATTGACCGATGAAGATTTGAAAAGTGGTATTGGTGCAACTATTCCAAATGATTCTAATATGTTTGATGGTGTTTCATAGTCATGTCCTATTTGTTTTGGCAATTTGCATTCATCATTCAATGAGTTTTTGGTGATTTCTTTGAACCGGTGATAATTTGTGTGTTACGCAGTATTTCTGGTGGTGTAGCGTGTTGCAGTTGATATTGGCAGGAATTCTGGTGGATGTAAAATTTTGGGAATTTGAATTAGGTCCATTCTATGTAGTGTAAATCATAATATTGGTCTGGTGGTTGATCTTTGTATCATGTAATATAATTTTTGTAATTATGAGTTGAGGGTTGAGGGTTTAACCAACCTTGTTATCAAGGTTGATGATTTATATATATAGGTGATATACTTATGTAATTTAGGTGTCAGTATTGTGTCTACATTATCAAAGAGAGGTAAATGTGTGAACAAAGGATATATCATTCAACTAAGTATTATGGTGAGATTGGTTTTGCAGGATAGACAACTCTGCTTAACCAGAACTGTCATTAGGCATTTGTAGATGCTATTATTGCAGTTCATTTCTTCTGGATTATAGTCTGAATCATATTGTAAGTCAGTGAGACTTCCTTGAGGGTTGTATCCTTCCAGGTATATATTTTTTGAGTAGTGATCTCTAGGCAGTGTGCCTGAATGCATGTGCATTCCCATTATAATATTTTCACATACTACTAGAGAGTATCATCTTATTATGGGCAGGTTCCCATCATGGTTTTTCACTTAACTGAGTTTTCCAAATCAAAATCTTGGTGTTGTGTTGTGCTGATTATTTTGCTTATCAGTTATTGCCATGATTTATCAGTTAATATTTTGGAAGTTTACTTTGTTGTGTATATGGTGAAGACTGATTCACCCCCGCCTCTCAGTCTTCTTGCTTGATTCCTACTAAGAAATGTATCATGATAGTTTGTATATGTAAAAGAAATTGTGTATCCTTGAGACAAATATCTTATGTATTCATAAATGTAACTGAAAAGGAATATGAAGTAGTATTTTGGGAGTAGTCCTCATTGTACATCCATTGATGTATTGGGTATTCATTATATAATGTTAAATTATGAGTTTTATTTGGAAAAGAAAGAGTTAGTATTCTTTCTTTATGTGTTTATATCACTCTTGAGGCTCTCTTTATTGTTGGATTATGATGCTTTGAGTTTAGGACATGATTCTTCATTATATGGCATTTGTTTGCATATTTATAGCTATCCTTTATGATTTAGTTTGTGTTAGATTTATAATCAATTTTGGATGCCTTTTTTCATAAGTTTCATGTTGTTATTGTGAGGTCTCTTGTTATGTCTACCCTATGGTTACGGTCCATGGTTGGGAGAGTGGGCTCTTGCATGTGTAGGACCAAGGTCATGAGCATTAGATCTCTTGGAGGGGGTCTAGACGTATGGAACCACATGGATAGTTTTCTTGTAATGACAGGTGATAATCATAATAATTGATTAGTGGTTTTGGGTAATTAGGAATTTACTAAACAAGATAATAATTAGTTTTGTGGCCCCACCTCATATCCCTAGAAGCGTTTACGCTCGAGATGAGCTTGGGAAGATCGTTGGAGTGGTAAACTAATCGCCCTTGAATGGCTCCAAAGTTGAGATGGTTCCACATGTCTATCAGGGTGAGGATTGGCCCCTTCTTTGTGAGGATAGAATGTGATGACACTCTTTCCCTTCATGTGTCCATTATCCATATGCCCTTGTTGTTGATTATGCCTCTGGAAGTTTCATTGATTTTATTAGCCTCGTGATGTAATTTGCATGTTCTATTTATTTTGGTGTGTTGTGAAGTCATTATGCATCCTATGGTTGTTAGGTGTCAACTTAGGTCTTGAGTTTGAGTTGGAACCTTATGTCATATCCTATCACGGGGGGTGGTTTCTTAATGATTCCACATGGTCATGTGGTTTTATGCATTCTTTCATTGGGATATTCTTCTTGGATGTTAGCGTGCATTGATTGGATTCTTGGAATCTTAATTATGTGGATACTCTTTGGAGTTAATTTCTATGTATCTATATTAGAGGACAATTTATCATGATGGTTTGTATATATAAAAGAGATTATGTATTATTGAGACATGTATCTTCATGTAATCGTATATGTAATTGAAAAGGAATATGAAGTAGTAGTTTAGGAGTAGTCCTCATTGTACATACATTGATGTATTGGATATTCAGTATGTAATGTTAGATTATGAGTTTTATCTGGAAAGGAAAGAGTTAGTATTCTTGATTTTGTATTTCATTAAAATTGTAAGATGGATTTGTATGTATATTTTTAAGGAAATTAAGTTGGAAGAATAGTAGTTGCTATCATAGATCTTGTTAAAGGAATGGAAGTTATCGAGATGAAATCGATTAAGTTACTTACATAAATGAGCTAGTTGTCTTAGAAGCATGTAATGAACTTAAAGGATAATCTAGTCTTATTGAAGACAATGGTTATATATTTTATGATGTTTTATGATGAATGGAAGAATGGATATTAGGAGTATTTTATTTGGTAGTTTCTAAAAGATCCTAAAGAGTATGATATGTGATTAAGTTTTTTTTTAAACGAAAGTGCCAAGCCACTAATTAATATTATTAGTTAATAACTAGTTCAAGAGCTCAAGAGGGAAATAACTAGAAAGAAAACCCTCTATCCTTTCTCAAGTACAAAGAAACATTAAATAAAGAGGACTAAAACCTATAAATCTACCCCCAAACATCTCTAAACAGACTATTTAGAAACCTATACATTTCATTTCATTTTACATGTCCCATAACACCCATATATATTTTATACATTGTAAATATTTGTGTATCCTCCAATACAATATTATTTTTTACTTATTCAGAGATATGAATTGTCGGCCTCCGACATTTCATCCTCGACCGAATTCCTTGAAACACTGAAAAAATTACCACACTTATAATGACTACCTTGTAGTTGAACATGCATAGTGCCGCAATCCAAGGTTCATGTGCAAGTCTGAACCTCCGATGTATTTCCATCATTCACTCATGCCAGACCAACTCCTGATCTTGATCCTTCAGACATCATAGTTAGGTAATTTTTCAGGGGGGTGATGGTCTAAAACTCCACATTAAGATGCTCAATTTCATTTTTGGAAGGGTCAAATCGCACACATTCCATTTGAGATCAGACGTCCATGTATCAAAATCAATGTGTCAAATATTTGAAAAACTAAGCATCAAGGATCACATGGTTGCGTGAATAATTTATATGTGATTTCATCACTCTGCAAAGTACTGGAAAGACAAGATAACCGATGAAGGTACACAACTGAAACCATTTCTTGAGTTAAACCACTTTTTCTTTATCCACAATCTACCTCAATTGTGGGTAATCATTCCAGATAATAGGGCCAATTGAAGTATCAATATTAATGTCCTGGGAACCCATATTAGCTAAGGAGTCGGCAAGTATATTCCCCTCTCTATAAGTATGAGAGATATAAAACTTAGAAAATTAATCTAATAAAGCCCAAACTCGTTTCAGAAACATAACAAATTTGCCAATTAAAGGATTTTCGATTGCTACATGCATTAATGATTACTATTGTATCACCTTCAATGTGCAACTTATTGAGTCCCATTTATTTTGCTAATACCAATTCATAGAATAATGCTAAAGATTCTACCATATTTCTAGTCCTAGGAGGAATACTGGCAAATTTAAGAGCTAGAAGAAAACCAAGATGATCCCTAATATAGATGCCAATATCAGATTTGCTCGGGTTTCCCTTCGAGGAACCATCAAAATTCAATTTAACTTGGTTATGATGTGGGGGTCGTCATTTGATGCTTTCTCTGATAGAAGATAACTTGGAATGAAATATAGGGTAGGAAGGGAAGGAAACGCAAGGCCCTTCCATTTACTAATGATGAGGTTATCCCAAGGAGAGAAAAAAAGATTACATTTGTAATTAAGGATATTTGCATTCACAATCTCTGTTATTGATTTTTCTAATCCTTCCACAACCATTTTCAATGACGATGAGACTTGGAAACAAATTCTCTTGTTTCTCTCCCACCAAATAGCCCAAATAATGGAAGCTGGGATACATTTCAAAATACAAGCAAACATTGAATTAGAATAGGGAGTGGGCCACGATTGGAGGATGTACCATAACATTTTTGGAATAGGCATGACAAGATTTAATTTATTCATAACATGAAACCAACAGTATTGAGCAAAAGGGAAATTAAGAAACAAGTGATCTATTGTTTCTACCTCGTTGTTACACATAACACACTTAAAAGAGTGTGCAATATTTAGTTTTTCCAACCTGTCACTCATTCAGATCCATTTCTTCAATGCAAGCCACACAAAACAACCTACCTTTGGTAGGACCAAGCTATTCCAACAAAAGGAGAAGGCTCTATGTTGTGGTTTGTGAGATTCTAGATATTGTACAAATTTATACCCGCATTTCATTGAATATTGAAAGTCTTTAGCAGGAGACCAAAACAAATTATCCTTGTTGCTAGAAATAAAAACAACTCGTTCCAAAAAAATATGTTGAAAGTAGCTTACCTAGTAGAGTTATAAGGAGATCAGAAGGATCCTTCCACATAGCCTTCCCTGAATGAATATTGACAACACTCACATAATCAATAAGTTTGGAACCCCAACAATTAGTTATAGTTTGAACTACATTTGCAAGCTCCAGATTTTGAGACAAAGGTGGCAATCCATTCCAGGAATCAATCCAGAAGTTTATGCTTTCCCCATTATTAACTTCCCAAGATACAGATCTCAATATAGCATCCCTAGATGAAATCATGAAGTCCCAAATAGCTGATCCTTTAGGGGGATCAAGGGCTATCAAAATTCTACAACAATCATTAAAATCCAAATACTTCTTTTGTAATAATCTGCACCATTTATTTTGAGAAAAACTATACATTTTCCAAATCAATTTACCCCCATAAGCTTTGTTCCTATTGGATAAATCATGTATACCTACACCCCCAAGCTCTTGTCTAGATGTCATATCTTTAAGGGAAACTAACAAAATATTATTTTCTCCATTCATGTTACCCTTCCACAAAAGGCTTTAATCAGTTTCTCAATTTGGTGAATAACATATTTGGGGGCTTGTAGGACAGAAATATAATAATTTGGGATAGCAGATAAGACTATTTTAATGAGAAGAATTCTTCCTCAAAGAGACAACCACCGCACCTTCCAAGACATAATTCTACTTTAGATCCTATCAATAATAGATTTCTAATAACTATCTCTATTCACACCCATGAAGAAAGGCACACCGAGGTACGTGGAAGGGAGTTCTTCATGGGGAAATCCCAAAATGCTTATATTTTTGGTTGAAAGATCCTCATTAGTATTAAATATGTATGCTTTTGACTTACTAGCATTAATCCTCTACCGTGATACAACTGAATAGAGTTCCAACATTTCCTTAATTTCTTTAGCTTCTTGAATATTTGAATTCTCAAATAAAAGAGTTTCATCAACAAATAAGGAATGGGTGATTGAAATAGTGGTACCCACTAAACGAACACCTTGCCACAATCCATTCTCATACTTATAGTTAATAATTATACTAAAGGATTCCGCCATAATATTATAGAGGAAAGGGTACATGGGATCCCCTTTCCTAACCCCTTTAGTGGAAGCAATGAAACCTACTGGTACACCATTGAATAAGAGTGAAAAGTCTACCCTATATATGAAAGCTTTAATCCATTTGCACCATTTGTGTGAAGACAAATCTCTGAAGAACTTTGAGGAGAAAAGACCAATTCAATCTTTCATATGCTTTCATCATATCCAACTTAACAACAAAAGATGATGACTTATGAGTGTTGATTGTATGAAGATTTTCATGCAAGATTAGTGCCCCTTCCATGGTTTTCCTACCTGGAATAAATCCACCTTTCTCCAAAGAAATAATTTTAGGGATTAAATGTTGAAGCTTGAGGTAAATGGCTTTTGTAATGATCTTATAAATTATATTACACAAGGATATTGGCCGAATATCTACAAAAGATTGAGGATCTTTCATCTTAGGAATAAGAGAAATATTTGTGGTGCTAAAGTTCTTAAGAATAGATGCACTCTTTCTAGACTCTTCTAAGACAACAAGAATTTCAAAGCATATTACATCCCAACATTTTAGGAAGAAGAGGGTTCTAAAGCCATCAGGACTTGGTGCCTTATCAGCAAGCATTGAAAAATAACTTCATGAATTTCTATTAGTGTAAAGGGGGCCATAAGAATTTGATTATCCCGAGGAGATATGAGATCTGGAATAGCATCAAAAAAATCAGATTCAGAATCAACTTGAGGAGGATCAGATGGAGGGGTAGCAAGAAGAGTAGTGAAAAATTTAACCCCCTCATCTCGAATACCTTGTGCATCTGAAATAAGCTTACCTGATATGAAGTCTTTGATAGAAAATATTGTACTAGCTATCTGTTTTTTCTTTGCTATCATATGAAAAATAATGGTATTCTTGTCACCCTACTTCAACCATAATTCTTGATATTTTTGTCTTCAGTATTCTTCTTCTCTCCTAAAAATTATTCCCAAATACCCTGTAGTTTCTTTTGCTTTTCATAAGTGACTAAATCCAAACCATTCTCAATAATAAGTTCATTAATTTTTGTTAATTCCTTTTCAACCAAGTATTTTTTCTCAAATACATTCTTAAAGACATGCTTATTCCAAAGTTTAATCTATTCTTTCATATGCTGCAATTTCTTGTGGAACTGAAACATTTTTGTTCCTAGCTGGAAAGGTGTAGTAACCCACCATTGTTTGAGAGGAGAGTGTAAATGAGGATGCATAAACCACATGCTCTCAAATTTAAATGATTTCTTTCGTAAATGACCCAATAAAGGAGAGGATTTGAAGATATTCAGCTAGACAGGGAAGTGATCTAAACCTGTAAGAGTCAAGATTTCTGATTGTAAACTAAAACCCTGCAATTTCCAACATTATGAAACCAAGAACCTATCTAGTCTAACAAAATTTTTGAGGAATCCAACCCTTCTATTTGTCCATGTAAATAGGTCATTGTCATTAATTAAATCATTGAAGTCTTGCATTGTTTTCACTAGGGGAGAAATTCCACATTTCATTTCATTAAGAGAGGAAATGGAATTAAAATCACGAGCCACAATTGTATTGGTACTTGCAAATTGTTGTATTACATGAGTTAATGTTATCCAAAGCCTCAACTTTTCTTGAGTAGGTGAGGGGCCATATACATTCAGTAGATTAAAAGAAAGATCAAAATGTATTACACCTATCAGCTGATAGTTAGTATCCCGATGCAACAATTTCCTTTAACCATCTTTGGATTCCATAATACAGCAAGGCCCCCAAAAGCACCAAGTCCTTGAATATGAAGTGAGTGCCATTGTGTCCATTTTCTTGAAGTTTTTTGGTAGTTTTGAGATGATAATTTTGTTTCTTGAAGGAAGATTATATCTACTTGCGAAGAATCAAGTTGGAACTTGATTCTATTTCACTTGTCAGGGGCATTAAGACTTCTGACGTTCCATGTGAGGATATTCATTGCTGAAGAGGAGAACACTTAGTCCTTCTCATCACTCTTCTAATTGATGAAAAAATTTCATCCAAAGTGGATTGAACTCCAGCTTCAATCTCCTCTTTTGCCTTGGTGGTTTTTTATTTTCTTCCTCTAGTTTTCAAAGTTTTCTTCTCTGGCTGGGATGAGAGTGGAGTTTGTGCTACTGATAACTTTTGGGAAAAATCAAAACCCCCAGCTCATGTTGTTCTTTGGTAAGAGTCAAGTATTCCTCCTCATCTTGAATTTTGACAAAAGCACTATCTAGGCCTAATGTTTGTAAGATAGTATCATCACAATTCTTAGCATCAAGATCATCTTTAAGTTTAATGTCAGAGTTTACCTTTCTAAACACTTTCTCATCTGACTCCAGCAATTCTAGGGATGCAATATTGACATTCTCGCTTTCCCCTATGGCCTTAGTTTGAGTTCCTAAATTTGATATATATCTATAGAAGTTTCCACATGCTCACAAAGTTGATCCCTTTGTTGTAGATTGCCCGCAATGGGCTTTACACCTTCCTCCACAACAATTTCGGCAACAATCTCCAATGCCACAAATACTAAAATGTTATTAGCCATAACTTTTTCTTCTTAAGGTGATATTTTCCTCATTTGAGAAGGAAAATAGTTAAGAGGCTTCTTTTGAAACATTAGATTATGAACCAACTTATCCTTATACTTGGAAGGTTGTTTGTGTAGGGTTGTTGTCAATGGAAGTGTGGGCTCGAACTCCTTGCGAGCAAAAAAATTCAACTTATCAATAGTAGAGAATGAGGGCTCAAAGCCCAGGAACATAGCAGGATGTGTTCTGATAACTAAGGGTTGATTAGATGGTGCATTAAGAATAAAATTCCGAGTTGATGATTTCCCATATTGACCAGTCAAGGCCTGATAAAGAGAAAAAATAAATCCCACATTTTGACTAGATCCAGACAAATTTTTTGAAGATGATTGCCCTTAGGCATACATTAAATAGTCGATAGAAAAGGAGGGAGATTAAGCACATCCTAAGGGGGAATGAGTACATCCTGCAAGTTCCTTCTAAATGCACATTTAGAAGGATCTGAAGTATGATCCTGACATATGTGTTGAATTGAAACACCTGGACCTTGGCATTGATTGGTATAGTGACCCAAAGATCCAACATATTTTTCAACAGATACAACATCTTGCACATGAATTTTTTGTTCCCATGACCTCCACTTGGAAACAATTGTAAGAGCAATTGGAAGTGGCTTGGTAAGATTTAACAATAAGAAAACTTTGACTGTTAGAGATACACATTCAAATGGGATAAGGTCATGCTTAAAAAAATACCCAACTTATTTGTAAATTTTTGCACTAGATTTGTATCACGGTATTCCAAAGGCAAATATGGGAATGCAACCCAAAAAGGCATGTAGGAGCAGAGTGTAGGATCCAGTATAAAATTTAGAATCCATGGAAGGGTAAAGAGGTCATAACCCTTACAAAACCACCCCTTATTTTTGTGTGCAAAATACCTATGAGCTTTGGAGTCAAATAATGCAATGAAGTATTTAGATTTTGAATCAATATAAAAGATATCTTGTACGCCAGGTCAAGCCTGATTATCCCACACAAAAATTTATGAGATCTGGAAAGGGGAGTCCTAAAAATTACCAACAAGAGCCTTGTCATGAAATGTTGAGATCTGTGGAAAGAGAAGCTGCTCTGGAAGGGAGATTATGAAATGATGAGCTAAGACATGGGAGTTTCAATTTCTGGGAGCCTTATCAGAATGAAGATTGGCCACTAGCTCTGCCTGCTTCTTCCTCCATACTTGTGTTGAATTTGGTTTGGAGGAGGATCTCTCATGATCCTGACACCTCTGCATACCCTTGAATTTTGCATCTTGACTTGAATAAGCAACACCCCCATTATGAAGCAAAATGTTATTAGACGCCCCATTCTGAAGCAGAATGTTATTAGGCATACTTAGGAACTTAAGGTTTGAAATGGAAGTGGTATTTGGCCAAGATACATAAGAAGTCCATCTCTAGTAATCATCCATATTGGGAAAGCCAAACCCTTCATCACTTCTTAAATCAATTTAGAATTTGAAGATCCCTCGTATATATCAAAAATTGGTTATTTAGGAAATTTTTTGGGGAAATTGTCATACTGTCTCCTACCATTCATGTGTCTGAAAGGTCCGCCTCTATCATGATTTCCTTGGTGAAGCCCATTTCTCCCTCTACCACAATTTCTTTGGTTTAACCCATTTCTCCCTCTACCATGATTTGCCTGGTAAGATCTGATAGTACCCTGATTCCCCCATTGGTTCTAAGGGAAACTCTACCATTTTTTTTACAAATTTTCCTTTATCCCACCCATTTCGTAGGTTACTTTGTCACTCTCACTCTCTTTCCATTCTATTGGCTCTCCTAGGATGATAGTGTTAAGGATTTATAATAGTTGTATGTAAAGTAAATGGATAGATGGATATATGATGTGTTAGGATTTTGTCAAGTAATGACATTGGGATACCTTAGGGAATGGATTTGTATTGTATACGTTTATATAGAGAGTGTGTTAATGGTTAAATGGTATTTTCTCTTGCATAATATGATGCTATGGATATGTTCATGTAGATTTATGCATTCATGTAAATAGTTAATAGTGCATTGATAAATAATAGTAGTTATGTTACATTAATGGATGTTAGTAATAACATAGAAGTAATAGTTTCCTTAAAAAAAATTCTCCTTTTGTTAGTACATTTTAGTTTATTTCTCTAGGGTATTTTGGCGGACACTACAATTGGAAGATTGAGAAGCCCCCCACTAGGTAGGCCATCAATTTGTGCCTTTAGTGGGGGTGGGTATTTTTTTTGTTTTGTTTGCCTATAGTTTTGTTTGTCTTTGGGCTTTGTGGTGTCCAATTTTAGGTGTCATTGGGCTTTATTCCTTTTTGGTAGCTGCTACTCGGGTTCTAGGTTCTCACTCCTTATGAGTCCTATATTTTTTCTCTCTTTCTCGTATATGTAGTGGTTATGTAATAAATGTTGGCATGATTGGCATAACTGATGATGATGATGACATATCGGTTGAAGGACTGTTGGTGATGATATGTTGAAGGACTATTGGTGATGATATAGTTGATATGATAAAGAGAATGATGGCATGCTGATGTATGACCGGTATAGATTGAGATATTGGTTGGTGACTTGGTGATCAATTATTTGTGTTGTCATTGATGGCAACTATGGAAATTGTTTATTCTTGATTACTTTGTTATCTAGGTTTACTAGTGAAACCTAACCAGCAATGAATTAAGTTTGTGAGATGAACTGTGCAATTGACAGAAAACCTGGCAAATGGGACTTTAACCAGTAAATATGAAACAATGTTACACTTAAGAAATTGGTTTTGAAGATTGATGAGGAATTTGGTATCGCGGTTTGAAATATGTGTTTATATCATTGTAATGAGTCTATGACCATAACTGCATCATTGAAATATGTGTTTATGATTTACTGTTGTATTTTCAATAGGGTTTTAGCAAGGTTTTAGAACCGGTAAGAAGATCTCTTAACCGATGATGCTTTATGGTTTGGCGGGTGAATTTCATTATGTTCATAACTTGATGGAGACATGTCACAACTTGTATGATAAATCAAAATACTACTTTGATGTGATTGAGGATGGAATTTATTGGGAAACAACAAAGAGAATAGAAGAATGTTTTAAGGGTTTGACTACTTATCAGATCGATGTGCAGTATCATGTTATGATTATTTAGTGGTAGTAATTGTCTTGATATTTATTGTAATGATCCGTATGATGATTTGTAATAATCTGTGATTATCTATGATGTAAATTTATTCCAATCTTGATGTATTTAGGGTTTTGTAACCAACAAAGATGTAAAGTGTATTTAGGTCAATTTTGATGAAGTTTTTTGTGTCGATAATCTAAGAAAAGAGTTTGTAGATGAACTGGAGGTGTGTGTCTACAAGAGTGAAGTAGATTGGAGCTGAAGTGGATTTGAACAAACAAGCAGGAAGTTCTATTTTCTAGATCGTTCATTTGTTGTTCCCTAACAGTTGCAATAGATTCAAAATCCCTTAACTGGGTAGGTCCTAATAGGCCTTGTTCATGTAAATCCCTTAGCTAGGTAGCTCAACAAATTGAGTTTAAATCCTCCTACGAGATTGCTTCTAATAAGGAAAAGATCCTAGTAAGGCTCATATTGTAAATCCCTTAACTGGGTGGCTCCTAATATGGTTTGCTCCTAACCAGGCATCATTGTAAGCTCCTAACCGGGCTAGTCTCCTAACATGGCGCATTCTGAATGATTGCATTTTCTTATGGGTACCAATTCCCATTCTGGTTTTTCCCATTTGGGTTTCCATGTGAAAATCCTGGTGTTCATATGGTGATTAATTTCTTTTTGTGCTAAGTTGATATCTTTCTATTGCATGCACGATACGGAGCACTTAAATGAGTAGTTTCGTAAATCTGATTAGTAGAATGATTTCAGTGCCTACTGGTACCAATTATGATCTATTTTGGTGAAGTATTGATCAGCTTGGTTTAAGATTTCATTTTTTTGTTAATACCAATTCACCCCCTTGTCACTATTAACCATATCCTCTAAATAACAATTGGTATTAGAGAATTAGGTCCCTTGTGTGCAGGAAGCTTAATAGCTTGAGAAAAAGATCTAAAAGAAAATGATGAAGAAGGAGGGTCCGAGATTTACTAAGGACAACTACACAATGTGGATAGACAAGAATGAATATTTATATCAAAGGTATGGGTTCTTATTTTTGGCAACATGTTACTGCTAAATATGTACCTCCTACCATTCCTCTAACTCCAGATCAGCTTAAGGAGCAGAGGAAAACAATCAAGCATTGGAAGCCATTGTAAGTACACTGTCTGATGCTGAATACATTGATGTACATGGATTAGAAACTCCATTTGAAATTTGGGAGAAATTAGAAATAATCTATGGTGGTGATAAACATGTTTAAAAAGCTAAGGAAGAGATTCTTAGAGGCAAATTTGATGATATGAGAATGGTAGAAGGTGAAAATATAGCTCATTATGGACAAAGGATAAAGAGGTTGTCGGTGGCATTAAAAGTGTTGGAGGAAAGATTGAAGATGACATTGTTATAAGTAAGATGCTTAGAACTCTTTTACCTACCTATGCAATCTAAGTTTCTTCTATTCAACAGTTAATGTTAGTGAGTAGTGATAAGGTCACTGTTTATTCACTTATTGATAAAACTGACTACATTTGAATTGAATAGTTTTGATAATAGTGTTTCTAAGTCATCTGTAACCGGTACACCTATGATAAAAGGAAAAGATGTATGTCATAGTTATGATTGCAGATCAAGTCATGGTGGTAGCAGGGCAGATGTAAATGATGTAGACAACTTCATGGAGTTTGAAGATCTTCTGTCTAAGAGACTTCCGAGAGGCATTGGTAAAATAAAGGTAAACTACATCTTAAGTGTTTCTCTTGCAATAAGATTGGACATATAGCTGCAAACTGTCCTAATAGTGATAGAAAGGATAAGTTTAGGAAAGATAAAGGAAAAGTAAAGAAAAAATGCTATCTTGTAGTTGATGAAGGAGTGACTGATGAGGAATCTGAAGATGATGGCAATGAGGAGATTGTCTTTGTTGTTGTAAAAGAAGATTTTTCTGATGAAAAGGCTTTGGTATCTCAGTTTGACTCTAGTGATGAATGGATAATTGATAGTGGTTATTCACACCACATGACCGATAATAAAAGAAAATTTATATCTCTTGAAGAATTTGATGGTGGTGTGGTAAGATTTGGGAACAACTCACCCTGTACGGTTAAAGGTAAAGGATCGATCTCTCTAAACAATAAAATTAATGTAGATGGTGTTTATTGGGTAGAAGGCTTAAAACATAACTTATTGAGTGTTGGACAATTAAATGAAAAAGGATATCACCCTGAATTTAAGAGTGGAGTGTGCAGGATCATGGGATGCAAAGGAGATTTAATTGCTACTATTAAAAAAACAAGAGGTAATCTATTTCATCTAAATGCTAATGTGAATAGTTGTTTGGTGGCTAGAATTGAGGATAGCTGGTTATGGCACAAAAGGTTTTCTCATGTGAACACTGATAACTTGATAAGGGTCAGGAAATCTAGTATGGTGAGAGGTATGCCACAACTTGTGAAACAAAACAATGTGTTATGTAAAGAATGTCAGATGGATAGGATGACTTCTACATATTTTAAGAGTAAATCTTTTTCTTCTGAGAATATTCTTGATTTAGTGCACAATGACTTATGTGGTCCTATGAGGACTAGAAGCTTTAATGGTGATAAGTATTGTATGATTTTTACTGATGATTTTTCAAGGATGATGTGGGTCACTTTTCTACAAGAAAAGTCTGAAGCTTTTAGTATATTTAAGGCCTTTAAAGCCTTAGTAGATAAGGAAACCGGGAAGAGTTTGAAATTTCTGAGATCCAACCAGGGCGGTGAATTCACTTCTGATGAGTTTGTGAAGTATTGTGATGAGCAGGAAATAAAGAGGCAAATGCCTGCACCTAGGACTCCACAACAAAATGGAAATGTTGAGAGAAGAAACAAGACAATTATGAAAGCAGCTAGGACAATGCTAATACAAGGAGATGTACCAGAGATGTTTTGGAGAGAAGTAGTTAGCACTATTGTCTACACTTTGAACCTGGTTCTTGTGAAGAAAGATAATGATAAAAACCTTATGAACTTTGGTATGACAAAACTTATAATGTTAGTTACTTTAAATTTGTTGGGAGTAGATGTTTTATTAAAAGAGATGATTTTACTAGTAATTTGATGCAAAGAGTCATGAAGGAATATTTCTTGGCTATTCCACCAAGAGAAAATCTTTTAAGTGTTACAATAGAAGGAAAAAGAATATAGTTGAGAGTGTGAATATTAAGGTTGATAAATTCTCTAACAAACCTGATGAGATCAACAGATTTGAGCCTATAGATGATGAAGAAAATCTAGTGTTTATTGAACCAGAAGTGTAGAAAAATGATGAACAAAACAATGCAGAAAAAGGTGCTCAACTGGTAGATGATGAGGAAGACGATGAACATGAAGAAGAAGTAACTACATAGGAACCGGTAATCTGGAGATATGTAAGGCTAAATCATTTAGAAGACCAGATTATATGTGACAAGAATGCTGGCATGCTAACTAGAAGAAAAATCAGAGAAAATTCTTGTCTAATTTCAATTGTTCAACAAACGACAGTTAGAGAAGCATTGAAAGATGAGTTCTGGATTAATGCAATGAATGAAGAACTAGATCAGATTGAGAAAAACAATACATGATCTCTTTTTCCTAGACTAGAAGAAAAAAATGTGATTAGTACAAAGTGGGTCTTTAGAAACAAGTTAAATGAAGATGGTGAGGTTGCGAGAAATAAGGCAAGACTTGATGCAAAGGGTATGCACAAGAAGAAGGTGAAGACTATGGCGAAACCTTTTCACTGGTGGAAAGACTTAAAGGTTTCAGAATGTTACTTGCCTTTGAAACTTTTAAAGGTTTTAAGGTCTATCAAATGGACGTTAAATCAACTTTCTTGAAAGGTATTCATGAAGAAAAAGTGTATATAGAATAACCAAATGGGTTTTCTTTGATAGAGGATAAAGATATGGTATGCAGGTTACACAAGGCATTATATGGATTGAAACAAGCACTGAGAGATGGTATGAGAGACTACATGCACATTTGATTAAGAGAGGGTTCCAGCGAAATAGTGAGGATAGTAATATCTATTTAAAGAATGAAGGAGACAAAATGTTAATTGCTGAAGTGTTTGTTGATGACATAACATTTGGTGGAGATGATGATTTGCGTATGGATTTTGCTGATGAATTGAAGAAAGAGTTTGAGATGTCTCTGATCGGTGAGATAAGTTTTTTCATTAGGTTACAGGTCCAACAACTAGAAGGAATTTTTTTTATCTGTTAGAATAAGTATGTGAAAGAAGTTTCGAAGAATTTTGGGATGGAGGATTACAAACCACTTGGTACTACAATGGTGACAAGTTGTAAATTATCAAAGAGGATGATTCACCATCTGTAGATGAGAAAGAATATAGGTCTATGATTGGAAAATTGAATTATGTTGTTCACAGTAGACCGGATATTGCACATGTTGGTTTAGTTGGTACATTTCAAAGGAGTCCTAGGGAGATACACATGGTAGTAGTAAAAAGGATATTCAAGTATCTGGAAGGAACATTTAATTATGGTTTATGGTATCCTTATAGAGGTAAATTTTCTTTGGAAGTTTTCACAGATGCAAACTAGGCTGGAAATGTTGATGATCAAAAAAGCACAACCGGTGGAGCTTTTCTTCTTGGAGGAAGACTAATATCCTGGACTAGTAAAAACCAAACTTGTTTATCACAGTCAACTACAGAAGCAAAATATGTGCCTTCATCTATGAATTGTGCACGGGCTATTTGGATGAGACATGTTTCAGAAGGTTTTAAGCAGAATATGACTAAACCAGTGATTATTTATTATGACAACACTAGTGCTATAAATATTTCTAAAAATTTGGTGTTACATGCAAGGACTAAATATATTGAGTTAAAATTTCACTTTTTGAGGGAGAGAGTACATGAGAAGTAAGTGATAATGGTGTTCGATAGTTCAGATAACCAGAGGACAACTGAGAGAGGGGGTGAATCAATTGTCACTGGATTAAAGAACTTTAAGCATTTATACATGGAAAACTCGGTAAAGGGAAAAACCATAGTGGGAAGCCTACCGACGATTAGATAATAATTCTGTAGAAAGTATGTGATTATAATATGAGGGGTCTACACATGCAGGAAGGCAAACAACCTAGAGTCCACTACTCATCACAAAAAGGAGCCTCACTGACTAGATAAACATCTGACTACAATCCAAAAAGAGGATTGAACTGCAAGTATAGCATCTCCTATGCTTGAGTACTGTATACACCTAAAAATGCTTTGAGGATAATTAATTGAATAAACAATTATTTAATTAATCTCTCCTTCCCAATTTAATTGAATTTAATAAACAATTTGATTAAATTTCCCCTTTCATCTACTTATTAATAAATCTAAGGATTTATTTAGTAGGTTCATTCCATCCCCTTTGATTAGTTAATTCAAATTAATTAATCCCCTCCACTAAATTCATTTCTTCTAAATTCCTTAATTAATTAAAACAAATCAAATTCATGAGTTGTTGAGATTAATTAGCTTTTTCACATTATTTGAATTTTTAAATTCAAATTCTCCTAACTTATACCACTCCTAAACCTAACCACTCCTAAACCTAACCCATTCTACCTACCACCATTTCCCCTTTCATCCGACATCTTCTAGAACCTTTGTGACACTTGTCACTAAGTGTTCCCTTTCATCTAATCTCTTCTAGAATCCTCTTGACACTTCTCACCATAGAGATGAAAAATGTTCCCTTTAATCCAAACCCCTTTGCCAACCTCCTCCAATTTAACCATTGATATCTTTAGATCAATAGTGACCATTGATTCTTGCCACATCACCCCTAGCCTTGGGAAATACTATAAATAGACCTCATTTTGGAGCAATATGGGTCCCAATTTCATATGATTTTTGCATATCATTTGATTCATATCATTTGCATTAAAGAATTGTTACTATAAGCATCTAGCTTCTAGTTTATCATTCTTAGCAATGTTATCATGCTCAATTTTAGCTTAATTGCATCTTAATCTTAGTTCATTTTCTAGATCAATCAGGAAATCATGTAGCTTAATCATGCTATCATTGCTAGATCATGCATTTTCTTCATTCAAATCCTCCATCTAAGTGTAGTCAAGTCACTGGAATTTACATAATAAGATCTGAGAGAAAAATTCATACTTGCATTTACTAGGAGGCAATAAGTCGATTAGCTATGGTTTTGTCTTTCATTGTTTCAATTTGCTAACCATTGCTTGTAATGATTTATTGAGTTCATTGTGGTTGCAAGAACAAGTACACTTCATAGAGCATGATAAGTACTGTTACGGTTAAGCTCAATACTGGAGGCCTTAAATCTCTCTTACAAACCCAATTCGATCACCTATGATCAGCCAAACCTTTTGTATATGATTACAAAATTATTCACACACAGATCATCCCATAACCTTATCCTATCAGCCCATATACCATTAATCTACAAAGAGATCTAACATCATATTTATACCAACCTGGGACCTAAACAATTAGGTTGGCCACCTATAAGATAATACAATAAACTCATAACATTAACCCATAATCCAATGATCAACCAAGTCATCTTAGCCGAAAAATAATATAAACCAATCATTAAATCCCACTAATAATGCATGTGGAACATCCTCCAACACGTTACGGAAACCAATCCATGACCTAGATAACACCAGACCAAAATAGGTCACCATAAACCAGATCTAAGACCATTGATAAATTGAAAAATGAACATGATAACCATCAACATCTTGAAAGCCATCTACAAGCAGCACCATAATCAACCACTCTACCAGAACCAATCAAAAATCGGTAAACAACTAGAAAAACTAGTGTTTTTATCAATAAAACACATAATCAATTCCTCCAAATTTCCAACAATATCCCCCTTTGGCATTGATGACAACACTAGATGTGAAAAAACATCCAACTACCAAGAAATGCCAACAGGTCTCCCCCTATGGAAGACAACCAATAATCTCCCACAAAATGATATTAGCAATCAAATTCTGAACCAAACTCACTTATGATAGATATTCTGCTAAGTTCTATTTTTTACATATATCTCTCCCCCTTTAACATCAATTCCAAAGATCTGGCATAAAACTTCAAAGAAAAAATCATAAATCCTTTGAAACATACAACTGTCTACTCCCCCAAGTAGTAGCACCACCAAATCAATCCCGAATGAGTAATAACTCTGATAATGCATACTAGACTGATACCGATCAGCATCACTCAAGTCTCTACCAGAGGAGTAGAAACCCCCAATTTATCTCTGAAGTACTCAAATGATTCTTTAGGGAAAGGTTTAGTGAAAATATCTGCAATCTGCTCTTTAGTGTTCACATAAACCAATATGACTTATTTTTCTTCCACCTTCTCCTTCAAAACCTTATACTTGATAGATATGTGCTTTGTCTTAGAATGAAATACCAGATTCTTTGATATATCAATAGTAGCATAGTTATCATAGTGAATAACTACCGGTTCATTACAATCCACCTTTACATCCTTCAACATTTGCTTCATCCATAGAGTTTGTGTACAACTAGTAGCACCAGCAACATACTCAACTTCATCAATAGATAAAGAAGTGCATGACTGCTTCTTGTTGATTAATGAAACAAGTTTCTTTCCAAGAAAGAAGGCTCCACCGGATGTGCTCTTCCGACCATCAACATCTCCAGCCCAATCTACATTTATATATGCACATAATGTAAAGTCATCACTTTTTTGATACCACAAACCACATTCATTTGTTTCCTGTAAATACCTAAACATCCTTTTCACCGCACTCTCATGATTATATCTATAATCACTCTGATATCTTGATACAATAAAAACTACATTCATTATATCTGGTCTAGTCTGAGTCAGATACAACAAACCACAAATCATAGATTTGTACCTAGAAGGATTTACCGATGTAGATGCATCTTTCTTTGTTAATTTCTCACTTGTAACCATAGAAGTACCAACCAGAAAGAAGAGTGAATTGAAAGTATAGCATCTCCTATGCATGAGTACAGTTCTGGTTAAGCTTAATACCAGAGGCCTTAAACCTCTCTTACAAACCCAATTCAATCACCTATGATCCACCAAACCTTCTGCATATAATTACAAAATTATTCACACACAGGTCATCCCATAACCTTTTCTATCAACCCATATACCATTAATCTACAAAGAGAGCTTACATCATATTTATACCAAGCTTGGGACAAAAACAATTAGGTCAAACACCTAAGAGATAATACATTAAACTCATAACATAAACCCTCAATCCAATGATAAAATAAGTTGGATTAGGCCAAAAACAACGTAAAGTAATCATTAAATCCTGCCAATAACGCATTAGGAACATCCTCCAGCACGTTATGAAAATTGGTCCATAACCTAGATAACACAACACCCAAAATAGGTTGTCATAAACTAGATCCAACACCATCGATGAACTGGAACATGAACATGATAACCATCAACATCCTGAAAGCCATCTAGAAGCCACACCAACACCACTTATTACATGCATCAAAAGATCTTCAACAAAGATCTGTCGGTAAAACCCTTACTAGTGACCAAAAGGCTTACTAGAACAAATGATAGCTCCTGAGTCATCAAATCCTGAACCAACTAATCATGATACACATTTGAATAGCATGAATGAAAAATCCAAATCAATTCCACAAACCAAAGCATACCAGATCCTACGAGATCAATACCATAATCAACCACTCTACCAGAACCAATCAGAAATCGGTAAACAACTAGAACAATTGGTGTTGTCATGAAAGAAAAAACATAAATACAACACAATCGATTCCTCCAAATTGCCAACAAATATAACATGTGTTTAGAAAAGATCAGTTAGCATATATATTCACTAAACCTTTTCCTAGGGCAACCTTTGAATATCTGAGAGGTAAATTAGGGGTTAGACCCCTACAGAAGATCAACTAAGATGAAGGCGATGCATCAATAGAGTGAAATTATTAAATATTTTTTACTATGGATTGATGAAATATGGGCTACTCCTTAGGGGTCGCAGCTAAGATGATGTTAGCAGATATGATGGAGACAACAACAACAATGATGATGTAATAAGATGCATTTGCACCTTTGGCATTGTTGTCAAATGGAGAGAAGTAATATGACCGGGAGCGGACATGGGAGAAGTAATATAATCAAAAGAAGATCATACTAAGGAGGACAAGAGAAAAAAAATAATGATGAGTTTGATGGTGATTCTTTTAGTGTTACCATCAATGCCAAAGGGGGAGAACGTTGGCATGCTTGGCATAATTAACGATGATGTTGACATATCGGTTGAAGGACTGTTGGTGATGATATGTTGAAGGATTGCTGGTGATGATATGTTAAAGGACTATTGGTGATGACATAGTTGATATGATAAGGAGAATGATGGCATGGTGATGTATGACTGGTATAGATTGAGATATTGATTGGTGACTTGGTGATCAATTATTTGTGTTGTCATTGATGGCAACTATGGCAATTGTTTATTCTTGATTACTTTGTCATCTAGGTTTACTAGTGTAACCTAACTGGTAATGGATTAAGTTGGTGAGATGAACTGTACAGCTGACAGAAAACCTAAAAAATATGACTTTAACTGGTAAACATGAAATAACGTTATACTTTAGCAATTGGTTATGAAGATTGATTAGGAATTTGGTGTTCCAGTTTGAAACATGTGTTTATATCATTGTAATAAGTCTATGACCAAAACTGCATCATGTTTTGATAACCGAAAGTCATGTTAATGATTTACTGTTGTATTTTCAGTAGGGTTTTAGTAGGGTTTTAGAAACGGTCATGTTTTATGGTTTGGCAGTGAATTTCATTAAGTTCATAGCTTGATGGTGACGTGTCACAACCCGTGTGAGAAATTAAAATACTGTTTTGGCATGATTAAGGATGTAATTCCTTAGGAAACAATGAATATCATAAAAGAATGTTTTAAGGGTTTGACTTCTTATCAGATCGATATGTGGTGTCGTGTTATGATTATTCAATGGTTGTAATTGTCTTGATATTTGTTGTAATGATCTGTGATGATCTATGATGTAAATTCATTTGAATCTTGATGTATCTAGGGTTTTGTAACTAACAAAGATGTAAAGTGTAATTAGGTCAGTTTAGATGAATTTTATTGTGTTGGTAATCTGAGAAAAGAGCGTGTAGCTGAACCAGAGGTGTGTGTCTGCAAGAGTGAAGCAGATTAGAGCTGAAGTGGATCTAAACAAGCAAGCAAGAAGTGTTATTTCTAGATCTTTCATCTGTTGTTCCCTAACAGTTGTAGCAGGTTCAAAATCCCTTAACAAGGTAGTTCCTAATAGGCCTCATTCATGTAAATTGCTTAACCAAGTAGCTCAACAACTTGAGTTTAAATACTCCTGAGAGGTTGCTTCTAATAGAGAAAAGCTCCTAACAGAGCTCATATTTTAAATCCCTTGACAAGGTGACTCCTAACAAGGTCTGCTCCTAATTGGGCATCATTGTAAGCTCCTAATCAGGCTAGGCTCCTAAAAGAGCACATTTCAAGAGAGTGCATTATCTTGTGGATACCAATTCCCACCATGGTTTTTTCCACTTGGGTTTCCATGTGAAAATCTTGGTGTTCATATGGTGATTGATTTGTGTTTCTGTTAAGTTGATATCTTTCTACTGCATGCATGATATGGAACACTTAAATGAGCAATTTGGTAAATCTGATTAGTAGATTGATTTTAGTGGCTACCTATACTGGTTATGATCTTTTTCGGTGAATTGTTGATCAATTTGGTTTAAGATTTCAGTTTGTTGTTAATACTAGTTCAACCCCCCCTCTTAGTATTAACCAAGGGTCAGTGCAAGAAGATGAGTCCACTTTTTGGCCAAAAAGTGGAAGTGTTTTCCCTAATTTTCAGATTTTGTCTCATTTGAGCTTAAATTTTGAAACACTTAGAGATAGAATCTTGGGAAAAGTCAATAATATAAAAGATAGCCCTCTGAGTGTACTTTCCAAATATATAATTTATTTTAATACCCACATAATAAAAAATAACTTTTTGAATGGACTTCTGAAAACTATGTTTTAAAAATGCCTGTTTCAGGACCATACCATGCATGTGTACGACCCACACTTTTTGACACAATTAAAATTATTTTCTCAAACCGTTTTGGGAAATGGTTTGTAACACACTGAAGATTGATGAGCATATTTTTTTGTATATTTTTTTCTAATATTTTTTTTTTATTAATTTTTCAATGGCCATAATTATCTTTTTAAAAATTTGACGTGTACGACCCACATAATTTGATGTAAACTTAACATTTTTTGATTTTTTTTTTTTTAAATACAAAAGAATTTTGTGTAGATTGATGACATATAATTTTTTTCCCAAAATTCTTTAAAATAAAAAAGTTATTAAATTAACAAAATTAGTTAATATTTCAAATTTATGGACCCGATTTAATATAAATTAAATGAAAAATAGTTAAAATAATCAAATTTTAAATAAATTTACATATTCAGAATCTAGACAGTATAATCTGAAATGGGTTTTAATTTCGTATAAAAATTCTCTGATTAGAGGCGCGTAAACTATTTCTAAAGTTCATATTTGTGCTTTCATTCATGGAGATTTGAATTTGCAGGTCCATGTCTCAGGTGTGGCCATCCCAGGCCTATCCCGGGCCTAATCCCGAGCCAAGTGGCGGGTTGTGGAATTAACTTCCACAAAACGGGCCCCCGTTTTCAAAGAAGGGCGGCTTGTGGAAAAAAAGGAAAAATGCCATTTAGAAACAGGGGCCCGCTTTTAAACAAAATGGGCCCCCGTTTTTAAAAATGGGCCCCTGTTTCTAAAAAACGGGCCCCCGTTTTGTTTAAAAGCGGGCCCCCGTTTTATAACAAAATGGGGGCCCATTTTTTTTTACTTCGAACCCCCGTTACCTTTCGGCTCGGGAGCCCGAAGCATAAACGAGCCCCCATTTTTTGAAAATGGGCCCTCGTTTATAAGAGCACATTTTCCAACGCATGGACTTCTGCGAATTTGTGACTCATTACCTTGCACTTGCCCCCAAATCCTCTAAATAATAGTTTAGGCCTCTCAATTTAATCTAATCAAAACTTAACTTATAAGGACTTCTTCCATGACCTTCCACTCCTAAGGGATATCTTCACAGTTGAAGTTTTTTTGTGGATAGGTTATCTTCTCACCTTTCTTTCAGAATTTTTTGAAATCCTCCTTGTAACTTCCTTTCAGCTTCTTAAGGAAGGAAACTCCATCCATGGGGAGACTAGTAGTAGCCTAAATATTCTACACAGTCACATTGAAAACTAACCCTTGAACATACACCCTTCCATCTTTCTAGGAATGAGCAAACTAAGTAGAAAGAGAAATATTGTGGCCTAACATCACCTCTATGTAGGAAGAATAATTCACTCTTTCAAAATAGGCCATAAAATACTATCATTTTTTAGTAAAATATAGTTTCTAGGCTCTACTTTGATCAAATCGCCACCCATGATAGACAAAAGGACAATAGTGAGAGCAACTCTAACCAAACGATAATTTTTTCTCTAAATTATTCCAAAATATAAAATGGGAATCCAAACATTATTTCCATAAAGATATCCATCATATCTAAGAAAGGAAAGTATCGCCCAACTTTAAATAATAATGATAGAGGAGGATAATAAAATAATAATGATAGAGGAGGATAATAAAATAATAAATAATTAAAAATAATGGCTATACACTATTTATCTTCTAACATTAGGAATGATGGGAGGTTTTCTATCACTTAATTTTTTTGCATGAATGTCATCTAGGAGATCATGTAGAATGGTTGATACCCTTAAATTATTAATAAAAGGGGTCCAAGTTAGCAAACCTATCAATTCTCATGTTCCCTTTGATGTAGGTGTGAGATAAGTTGTACTGCTCAAGATTAGCTTATTTATGTTAGGCTTAAAAAATTAGGTCTCTTAGGAGCCAACTAAGGGACGCTCATCCTTTCAACATCATGTGGATGTTCTTAGAATCACCCTCAATTATGATTTTGGTAAAACCTTTTTCTTTAGCTAGTAATATATCATGATACGTCACAATGACATCAACAAATTTTGAGGTTTGAACACCTAGGTTGACTACTTAGGCAAGACTCGACCCACCTTTATCATCCCTTAGGATGCCTCCCCCTCATGCCCAACCTAAATTACCTTTAAAAGAGATATCAAAATTTAATTTGAACTAGCTAGTGTGAGGGGCCCAACAAAATAATATATGTTACACTACCTACCTTCATTAAATAATTTTAAAAAAATCCTACACATTATCTTTATTGATATAATTTCATAATATTTTGTTTTTTAATAGTTTATAAGAACTAACAATATGTTGACTATGCACCCTTTATTTTCTAACTTAACAATATTAATATTTGTTTTGTTAAAAAAATATATATTACTTCAAAAACACATTACATACTAATCACCAAAAGTTAGTTGGCATGAAAGTAAACCTTAAAGCCAATAAAATAAGATGAGCCTAGGAAACAAGACAAATAACCAATTCAAAAGAAGGGCCAAGGGATTCAAAAGAAGGGCCAAGGGCTTACTTACCTTTTTAAGAAACTAATTTCTATAAGAGAAAACACAAATTGTATATTTTCATATATTTCCTACTAATAATAAATTAAAATAAGTTAAAGCTTTGAAATCCCAACGCATTTCTTGGAGAAATAAAAGGCACATGGAAAACAACTTTCTTTGTTTTATATCACTTTGTTTCTAACTTAAAAAAAGGCTCTCCCTCGAAACGGATTTATAGTCCTTTTTTTCTATGCATTTTTCCTTCCAAATGACCTAATATTCCAAATGTGTTTCAAGTAATAATATATTGACCTTGTTTGTTTTACTTAGATTTTGTTGATATTTTTTTTTTTTTGCTTGTTTATGATAAAAATGTGTTGAGAGTTTATGAGGTGTTTCAATAGTATTTTGTTCTTTTTTATAATCTTTACTTATAAAATTATCTTTTGGTTTTGTCTTTATCATTAACAAAAAAAATGTTTCACACTCTTCAATAGAATTAGATGTGGAAGTCTCAACCAAATAGAAATTATATTTGACATATTTTATATTGAGTTGAGATCCATAAACACTAATGATTTAAATACAATCTTCATGTCCTCTTATCCACACATATACACATTCATATATAATCATCCAAACTATGTATTTATTGTGTTTATGCATGAATCTATTCTTATGCATTAGGTTATCTAATTGATTTTATTGTTTCCATAGCTTAGATCATTTTCTGGATGTAATATCTAGACTATCCTTAAAAAAATGATCTTCAACTTTTTAAAATTTAAATTCAAAATTAGTAACTAAAAGAACTTATTGTTTGTACTTATATTTGTAAAAATGATAAAACTACTTTTGCTGACTTGAATTAAAACTATACTAGATTTGCACATTCATTTTTACAAGTTTGATCTTCTATTTATTTTTTCAGAAAAATGTTCCATATGTACTTTTGAATACAATTAATCTAGATGACAAAAGAAATAGATGATAATAATAAAGGAAAAGCCTACAGACTGCTAGATCAATATTGTAGCTATACAGCACTTCTAGAAATGCTGATCTAACCATGATCTATAAACTTGACCCACCACAATGCAGATCAAATCTTCTACTTCTCAAATAAGATAGAAATAAAAACCACACTTTTCCAATTTAAAGACATTCAAACTGTAGTAAATCAATAGGATCATTCTTCTCCTCTAAACAGCCTTCTTGGGGCAGCAACCACTCGGTGGGTTTGGACCATAGCCACCGCACTTGGGACAGCGACTTAACTGCTCCATACCCAACAAAACCTCCTCCTTCGGGGCTGGGGGTGGTGGTGGTGGGCAACGTGGATCTGGACCATAGTCCTTGCAGCTCGCATGAACACCATCTAACTTCTCCATACCAGTAAGCACATTATATCGAGCAGAGACATGCACCATAAACACAAACAAGAGAACGACAAGCACTGTGTTTATTATCATTCGCATCAAACTCCCCATGCTTTTGCTTTCTTTTGAATAATCGGTTAGCAGATGAAGATTGAGATGGAATACAATGCAATGCAATGAGCCATTTATAGAGGAAGCCAGACATTTACAGCAATACTTGTAATAGTTTTTGCTAAAACACCGCATTCAAAGTCATATGGCGTAGCAGGGAGGGTGAAATTCACGAAATTTTGCCTGAAAGGTGATTTGACTAAGTACAACTAAAACCCCAATTTACAGGGTTCACGTTTCTATTCGAATTAATGTATTGGACTTCAAACATAATGTGTTTGATGGAAGTTACTTGTCACTTTAGACTTTGCACAAATATTTGTATATTCATTTTGAAATTAAAATGAGAAGATCTGAATAACTTAGAGTACAGGGCAACGTGCTATTCTATTTAATTTTTGGATTAGTTAGAAGCTTTTTCTATTTTTCAATTTGGATGTTGTTAGGAGGTTTAGATATTATTATAAGAGTAAAATGAGGATTAATTTATGGCCATAAATTTATTAAGAGATAAAAGAATATTTAATTTAAATTAATTAATATTAAAAAATGATAAATAGATGTTTTTTTTAAAAATTAAGTGTTAAGGGATAAGGCATTTCACTTCAAGAATAAGAATACAAAAAAATATTGATGTTATGAAAATTCTAATTATTAGTTCTTGCTAAAGGCAGGAAACTATTACATTCTAAATTTAAAGTTTATTTTACATGCTTATAAAATACTATTTTTCTTTATTCTTATTCGTTTATGTGAGTGAAAGATAAAAAATTTCCACAAAAAATAGACATTATTATGCATAAAGTAGTACATCATTTATTGCTATTGCATCACTATCACATTAATGATATACTGACAAGCTACTTAGCAATGATGAACTTCCCACCATTTTTATAAAGACAAATTTGTAGGCCAATCACTAGGCTCTTGACTATAATATTAATCACATTATCAATTTTAATTTTAAAACCTAAATCAATTTATCATTTTCTAACTCTATTATTTAATTCAAACAAAAGATGATATTTTCCTTTGATAATAGTTAAACAAAATATTATGTATATGATACTACCAAACTTCTAAAAGAGTCATAACCATAGCAGTCCAAATAAAAAAAAAGAAATCTTAGAAGTTTTCCCTTATTAAAAATGATAATTGTTTTAGAGTAATTTAAATAAGCCTGGTTGAACCATAGTGCAAAAATCTAACTTTTGAATATTCCTCCATTAAGAAGTCCACTTCTAAATCTCATATAAAACTTGCGATCAGATTTTTATACACATAGATTTATACATTGTTTTATGTCTAATTAATAATTTGGTATATGCATTTATTAGATAGAGGATTTTGACAATAATTATAATTAATATCAGCCTCAATATAATATTCAAATTATTAAATTGGTTATATGTTCGTACAAACTAATAGGAAATATTATGACATCTTTATAAAAACAAATTAAATAAGATAAATTCATAAAAATAAATATCATAAGAATTGAACATTTTAAATTAAAAAAATTATAAATCAAATAATTTTATCTTAAAATAATATAAATATTATATTTCAAAAAACTTGTTTTTATCTTAGTGCTTTGAAAATGTCTATCTCAAATGAACTTAAAAATTAAAAAATGTGTTTTTATTTTTTAATATATTGGACACCTTTTAGATTACTACCAATAATTGGTACTTTATTTTCTCTACTTGTGCATTTAGAGATAAGTGCCCCTATTAAACTTTCTCATTTAATTTTTAATATTTATTACAATTATCAACCCAACTAATAAATTTAGATTAATTGTTATTATACATTGTATTTATTTGATTGACTTGGATTATTAATGTAAAGAATTATATTTTCTTACTAAATTGGTCAACCTAATATGTCATATGTCTCCACATACGCTTTGGCCCTAAGGTTTATTTATTCTACATTAAGATTTTATATTTATTTATTTCTTCTCTACCTTCTCTCCAAGATTTAGTTAGGGTTTTATTTTCTCTTTCATTTCATACATGCATACTTTTGTAATGTTTTGAAAATTGAAATTTCAAATATCATAAATACAAAAATTTTGAATAATATATTTTTAACAGAAAATAAATATAAATATTATATTTCAAAAAACTTCTTTTTATCTTAGTGCTTTAAATATGTTTGCCTCAAATGAACTTAAAAATAAAAGAATGTATTTTTAATTTTTAATATATTGGATACCTTTTAGGTTATGCCAAACCCCATGTTGATGCTCCCACCTCCAAAATGGCAATCATGAGTGATACAAAGTGCTTACCCCAGGGGGAGTAGAGGAAAATAAAGAATTATTATGATGAAATGATAATGATTATCTCATATGTGAAGTTGTAGCTTGGATTCCATACAAATAATTGATGAGATAATAATAGTGTTAGTACACTACACTATATGTTAGTACACAAGGTTTTGGGTCCTTTTTAAAACCCAGGTCTAGGATTTGTTCTGCCTTGTCAGTCTGGATGCCTCCCTTCTCTGTACAAGGGTCCAGGGCCCTTTCAAAATCATGCTTACCTTAATAAAAAGGAAATAGAAAATAACATAAGGTCAATTATTCTTGATTGTATACTTGATAGTGTTCTAAGATTTCTCAACACTATAGACTCTAATTTCTTGATCCTTATAGTGTTTCATTGCCAATTAAAATGTTTGAAAATGATTGCTTAATTAATTTTCAAATGATAGAGGGAGTCACCTTTATAGGTGACTTACAGATTTTCATTGATAATTACCAAAATAGAGTCTGACACAAGAATACCACCATTAAGGACCCATAATCAAATTTCAAATATTGAAAAATGGAGACAAACTAGAACGCTAGTGGCACTAGGTGCCCTTTTCCATCCTAATTAGGCTACACAAATATCAAGGCTTTAGGGGGTGAGACCAATGTTGCAAATCTAGCCTCAGTTTGAGCCTTTTTGCACTAGATCAAATTCTACCTCCAAAACAAGTGCTACACATAACATAATTTGTAAGGGGTATGCAATCTATGATGTTATAAGAAGTGATACAAATTGGAGTATATTACATGAAAATGGGTTTTGTTGAGAAATTTAGAGGGTTTTGGCTGAGCCTCTTTGAGTTGAATGAGTGGATTATAGTCAAATGGCACCCTATTTGGATGGTGATGTTCAAATTTATCTTTGTGTATGAGGGTTTTTTGTAGTGGTTTTTGATGATATGCAAGATAGAAACATAATCCTTTAAGACTATCAACTGTGTTGTCAATAGAATTTGTTAATGCTAAAACCTTGTTTCCCCTCCATTAGTCTATCACTAAATATTTTTATGTTGCTCAAATCTAGGTAAGGATACCAAATATTCCTTTGCAATTTTGGTTTGAGTCTTATTTTGAAGTCATGGGTAGTTAGTTAAGGAAGTTTCTAAAGGTAGATAAGGGTCCTTCAAATTATTTATAACCAACTTGAACTCATATTTTGGCAGAGATGGATATCAGCAAAGATGTTCTAATAATTATCTCTTTCAAAATTGTAGATGAGTGTTGGAATTAGTTGTTAGACTATGAGGATTTACCCTCTCTTTAATGTAGATGATTTAATATTGGCTAGTTGACTACCCATTGTTTGAAATAAAAAAGTGGCAGTCAAGCCACTTAGTAGAGAGATGTCTCCCCCATTATTATTCGATGGAGAAAGAAGATTATTTCCAAGATGACAATACCTTTTATGTGAGCCTAAAAAATCCATTTTGGATGACAATAAAATGGATCCACCAAGGAAAATTTATGTCACACCAAAGTTTTAAGATGGATATCCTTCTATAGGCAGGGATAGCGTTAAGGCTGCTAGATCCTATTATGAATGAGGATTGTGTATATGAGAAAAATAAATCTATTATTGTGTCGCTCTGGGGAACTAAATACCTCATAGAGAAATTAGACGAGGTTAAGAGTGCTCGAGTTGTAGAAGAAAACTAGATAGTGGTGCGAAAAAAAATGAAGAAAAATTAGGTAATTTTTAACATGCATCTTGCTTCCTATTCCAAACATGAAGCAATGTCTTAGCATGACAACCCGTTGAGGAGAAATTTATCTTTTTAATGGTTGTCATGTACTTGGTACAAGGGATATTATTTTTTGGGGTGAGGCCACTCATTTTTGACATCACATAGTACGGGATAGGTTGAATTCCCACATTCACAAATAAAATAAAAAATCTCAAACAAAATTTAAAATAAACTAAAATGCAGCTAAAATAAAATAGACTGTATGTAGTAAATCAAATAATTCTAAAGTAGGGTTGTCCCTGTATCGCAGCGGTTGTAGGTTGCGCACCTCCAGCTGGTGGTCTCAAGGTCGAAACCTCCGAGCCTCACGTCAAAAGTGTTTGCCATTAAAAAATAATAATAATAATTCTAATGTAAAATAAAATAGCTTTGGTTGAAATTAAAATATGTTTCTATGTATGTAAGTAGTAAATAAAATAATTTCATTAGATTTTTGTATAACAGTGAATTAACACATTTACACATTGGAAAATGATGTAATTGTGTGCAAGGTAAAATTTCTTCACACATGTTTATCGATAAGCAATTATCTCACACCTTTCACATAGATGGAAATTCCTTGCCTTATGCTTAAATTACCTTACAATTACAAATATTTATAATGACCTATATCTCACTTTATCCACATACATATAAATTATTGTTTAGTCATCCAAACTATCTATTCATTGTTCTTATGCATTAACCTCTTCCTATGTACTATGTTAACTAATTGATTTTATTGTTTCCATGCCCCATGTCATTTTATATGGATGGAGACTATAGCTACAAACTTTATTATTTACATGACTTTTTTATTATGTATAGGCAATTTAAAGGTATTCAATTTCTTTCATTTTTATTATCCGATAAGGGTTTACAAATCTCTTACATTCAAGGAGAAAAATGAGCTAGAAGACTTCCATTAATAAACTAAAACTAGTCTAGATTTTCACATTCATTTGTAGGAGTGTTTGATGCATTTGGTATTATATCTAGGTTTCCTTGAAGTTGACCTAGTAGAATAAGTTACTTTGCAATATGGTGGTAGCACTTCAAATAAGTTTCTGAATATCATCTCTAGATGAAAAAGAGAAAAGATGCAAAGTAGGAAGTAAAAGTGTGTAGATTGCTATATCAGTTTTGTAAGTGTATGACACTTTGAGAGACATGGATGTGATCTTATCTATAAACTTGACCTAGCAAAATGTATCAAATTTAATATATCTAAAATAAAATACAAATAAAGATCATAGATATAGGACACTTTGAGAGACGTGGATGTGATCTTAATCTATAAACTCCACCGACCAAAGTATATCAAATTTTATACATCTAAATTAAAATACAAATAGAGATGATACTTTTCCGATTTAAACACATCTGAAATTTAATTAATCAATAAAATTGCTTTTCTCCTCCATACATAAATTTAGCTACTTTCATTTATCATAATTTATTTTTCCATGCTTTAACATTTCATATTGCTAGTATCTATGCTAATATATATTAATATACTCCTCTGTGTATACATTTTATTACCAATCCTTATATATTTCAAACTATTACATAAATTAGTTTTAACATATCTGGTATTGGATTATCAATCGGCTTTCATTTCAGCCTGAATTGCATTGATTTGAAGTTGACTCCGTATATAAATTAAACCCTTACATACAATAACCTAAAACTACAGCAATTTCAAGAATATAAAGCCATTCAAACAGGTAGTTACCATTTTATTCAGTATTGCTGCTCTACAACAAAGACGAGTGCAATAAAACATTTGTGGAAACAGGAAGCACGACATTATTTGTGAGGTGTGCCTAGTGCCTGGGTTTGAGTGGGCATGTAGGGGCTGAGCCAGAGAAGCCGTCCATATGCCCACTTCTATCCTAAGAAAGCAGACTTTTCGGTGAGAAAGGAGGTCTAGTGTCTGGAGCATTGCCCTTGCAACTCGCGCCTTTATCTAATTGTTCCATGCGCCGAAACATGGATCGTAAACACAAGCAAGAGGACCACAAGCAGTGCAGTTGTTTTCAAGCCCATCAAACTACCCATATTGAAGGGCGGAAGCTTTTGTTAACTGGAATGAAGCGGAAAATCTTTACCTTTCAACTGAGTAATCTGTTGGTAAATGAAGATTGAGATGGAATACAATACAATTAAATGAACCATAAATTTACTGCAATAAGTTTTGCTGAAACAACGCATTCAAAGTCGTGACGTAGCAGGGACGTTAAAATTAGCGAAATTTTGCCTGAAAGATGATTTGACCGTGTACAAGCAAAACCCTAATTGTTAGTTTTCACCTCCTTATTCAACTTAATGTATTTGATCTTATTTGGTTTCCAACAAGTTATTTGTCATATTTTAGACTTCACCAAAAAAAAAAATTGAAATTTGTATATTCAAATTGAAATTGAAATTAATATTAATATTTTAAATATATCTATTTAAGAAATTACGAATATCAATTAGAGCTATTTTATTTATTTGAAAATATTTTTTTTACTCTATAAAAATAAAGATATATATTTTTTATTTATTTTCTATTTTTGAAATATTATGTTTATTATTATATAGTAAAATTTGGATAAATAAATAATTAACAAATTTAAATTCAGCTTAAATAAAATAATATGCAGGTAGTAAATAAAATAATTCTAATATATATAATATCATAGCTTTGGTTAAAATTAAAATATGTGTTCATGTATGTAAGTAGAAAATAAAATAGTTTCATTTGATTTTTGTATAACAATGAATTAACACATACATTAAAAAATGATGTAATTTTGTGTAAAGTCAATTTTCTTCACATATGCTTCCACATCTAGGATTACACATATCCATATGCATATATCTCGCACCTTATTCATGTAGATAAAAATCCTTCCCTTGTGCTTAAATTACCTTTCAATTAGAGAGATTGAAGACTGTGGCTTGAGGTTAGGAGTTTGGCTTGGGTTCTAAATCTAATCACAAATAAGTCAGAGTATTAAATATTTTAATCTTTAATTAATTTTTGTCCTTTCAATACTGGATTGTCTTTTCGACTTCCCATGAGGACATAAATGTGGTGGCTGTTCAGTTTCTTTGAAAGCTTATAAATAAGCCCAAATTCAAATCCAATTGCAAGGAGTTGGAGAATTACAAAGTTACAAAGTTATAGGTATACGCTCCTTCAAAAGATTGCCTAAATTGTACAGGCTCAAGCACATACAGGCTCAAGTTTGCCCAAATGGGATAAATTCAAGGGCACACTACTCTCTTTCACAGAGTTTGCCAAAAATTATATGGTTCTTACATATTTTCAATGAAATTAAATTTTATATGATTTGTTATGTGTTTACAATACCACAAATTCTGCTTTGGGTATTGTCGTCTGAATTGACAAAATAATTCAGACCAGTGGTATTAGAGCTGCCAATGAGTCGCTGCCCATACTACACCAAAATCTTCCTTGTCTTCATCTTCAGCAGAAGGAAACGAGGAAGCTACCGCAGCATCTACCAAGGAACCAGTAGCTACTATACCTCAAGCTAACCAGACTCCTACTGCTATAGCAGATCAGTAAGAAGCGAGAGTCTCACTAGCACTTTCAAGTTACATGGCAGAATTTTATTTGGAAGATGATCAAGCAATGGGGCCCATTGCCTTTCAAGAAGGGAGTAATGATCAGAAATAAGTGAGAGTATTAAATATTTTAATCTTTAATTAATTTTTGTCCTCATATAAATGTAATAACCTTTCAATACTGGATTGTCTTTTCGACTTCCGATGAGGACATAAATGTGGTGGTTGTTTAGCTTCTTTGAAAGTTTATAAATAAGCCCAAATTCGAATCCAATTGCAAGGAGTTGAAGACTTATGGAGTTACAGAGTTATAGGTATACTCCTTCACAAGATTGCCTAAATTGTATAGGGTCAGGCATACAACTCTCTTTTATAGAGTTTGCCCAAATGAGATAAATTCAAGGGCACACAACTCTCTTTCACAGAGTGCCAAAAATTGTATGGTTCTTACATATTTTCAATGAAATGAAATTTGATATGATTTGTTATGTGTTTACAATACCACAAATTCTGCTTTGGGTATTGTCCTCTAAATTGACAAAATAATTCAGATCAGTGGTATCAGAGCCTACAATGAGTCGCTGCCCATACTACGCCAAACTCTTCCTTGTCTTTGTCTTCAGTAGAAGGAAATAAAGAAACTGCTGCAGCATCTACCAAGAAACCAGTAGCTACTACACCTCAAGCTGACCAGGCTCCTACTGCTACAGCAGATCAGGAAGAAGCGATTATTCTCTCGAGAGTCTCACTAGTACTTTCAAGTTACATGTTAGAATTTTATTTGGAAGATAATCGAGCAATGGGGCTCATTGCCTTTCAAGAAGGGAGTAATGATCAGATATAAATGAGAGTATTAAATGTTTTAATCTTTAATTAATTTTTGTCCTCATATAAATGTAATAACCTTTCAATACTGGATTGTCTTTTCGACTTCCAATGAGGACATAAATGTGGTGGCTGTTCAGCTTCTTTACTCCTTCACAAGATTGCCTAAATTGTATAGGCTCAGGCATACAACTCTCTTTTACAGAGTTTGCCCAAATGGAATAAATTCAAGGGCACACAACTCTCTTTCACAGAGTTTGCCAAAAATTGTATGGTTCTTACATATTTTCAATGAAATGAAATTTTATATGATTTGTTATGTGTTTACAATACCACAAATTCTGCTTTAGGTGTTGTCCTGCGAATTGACAAAATAATTCAGATTCATACTTATTAAATGGACTTCTCTATAGAAGATGTTGTAGGGTAACATTATAGTAATGGGTAGATTTTTATTGGCTTTGCCTAAAGTTCTTATAATCAAAGATAAATAACAGGTGTGCCTATTGACTAGTGTGTGATGTTCAATGTAGGACCCACACTTTCAACCTGTTGTTCAATTCCCGTTACCGTCGTCAAGATAATTTTCGTTGCCAATAAATACTTTATTTTCAATGCACCATGCATCGATGCTTTTATGCATGTCTTATGTTATAATTGTATTCTTCAGGTCAGTACAGGCTACTTGCTTACAGCATGGATCTGAATCAGTTATTAATGCTGAGAATGCCAAAATAGATTGTTGCTCTCTTTGAACACAGTTTATGATTTTCCATTCTTTAATAAACACAAAACAATGTGAATAACATTGATTTCCCATGTTTAGTTTTGTGTTTCTTAATATTTGACTTCCATAATAGATTGTTATGAAGAAAAAAATAGGATTGGGATGTATTCATTCTTATCTGGAGTCATCTGGACATATGAAATTATTTTGTTTTTTCATTATAATGTGCAGTGTTTTAACTATTATAATGTGCAGTTAAGTTTTAAATACTCTTGAACTATAGCAATAGAACTTGCAAATAAGATGTAAATTAAAAATTATTATATCAATTGTGAGGAAAAATTGTAATAAAATAAAAATAAACAAAAGGTTGAAAACAAAGCATCAATTCTAATTTGATTGGTTTTAAAAATGTTTCAAATAAATAGGGTCCAACAATTACTGTTTTTTATGTATCATTAAATTTGAATTTTTTTTATTCTAGTCAAATCATGAAAAAATGGATATGTAGAGTGTCTTGAGTATTTGAGAAGATAATTTTATACATACATGATATATAATAAAGTTTACTAAATACAATCATAGAAACTTTAGAATTATATATTAGAGGAGCCAAAAATCTAGGATTATTATTCATAAATTATAGATTATTATCATTCTAGAATATGTGACAAGAAAAAATCAAAATCTTTTTTTATACAAATAATGTAGAAAAAAAATGTAATTGTAACTTTTATAAATTTTTTTATAATATTATTATATTTTAACAAAATTTTAATAATCTATATTATATAACAATTCATAAATCAATGGCAACCATTATTGAAGGGAGACACACAACATGCATATTCCTGGTTTATTGGCTTTTCATAATAAGAATGATCTCTTATAATGATAATAATTATTATAATTAGTGGAATTAAAATTCACATATATACAAGGGTACAGTAATTTAGGATTTAAACACACAAAATCAGAGTTAAATTCACATCCATGTTTTAAAAAATTAAACTCTTTATAATTATATAATGAAATTTGATCTAGGTCACACAAGACTACATGTTGCATCAAAGAGGACGTATTGCAAATTTGAAGGCAGAGATTCAAGTATTACATTATCATTTGGCAATAATGGGTCAATGCCACTTCATTTGTCAAATATGTGAAATAAGATAAATATAAACACACAATCAAGTATCTAGAAAACTCATATAAGATTAGAGCCAACTTACAATGATACTTAGAGGCCCCTTCATATCCCTCCTTGGCTTTATATTTTGGATCAATGTTGTATACTTTACATTTTTATAAAAAATTGGGGCAATACCATTTTTTTGGTTCTATTTTGGGTTTTTCTTTACATGGCTTTTTGATAGTCAAGCTTGAATTTTATATGCCTTTGTGTTAACATGAGAAACCCTACAAATGTAGGAGTTGATTTGCAAAATAGCTTATGAAGTTTAAGAAGCTAGATCTTCATATGATTTTTTTATTAATCTATGAAGGGAAAGGGAAATAAATTATTTTAAAAAAAAACTACTTGGGAAATTTTCCAATAGAGTTATTGACATCAATTTTTCACATGGATCATTTATGTATTTATCTTAAAGACAATATTTAAAGATAAAAGGGGCATGATCATGCATGGTTTCAATACTAGAAACTATTAAATTCGAGAAACAAGATAAGTCAACTAACACAAATTGAAAGAATGAAAACCAATAAAATCATAGGAGCACACAAATAAAAATAAGTAAGAGAGATAATCATATTTATTGATTTCTTTTACACCAATTATAATACCATAGAGAAAATAACTAATCTAGCTAACAAATAGAGATAAATTTTTTTTTAAAATACATCGACTAATGCATCATAATACACTACAAATACTCATATGCATAATCATAACATCACATGAAAATATCTTAACACAATTTTATTCTTCACAACTTAATACACAAGGGGAAATAGATACAACTCACTAGCAATCATTCCCTAGGGTATCTTAATGCCAATATTTAATTAACCATAACATATAAGAACATCTATAGTCATGATACCATTATCATCCATTGCATTTAGTTCTTAATCAATCTCTTCCTATCTAACATGAGAATTTATGAACTATCAATGCAAATCCTACACAATCTCATTAACTCTTGGATTTATTTTAAATCACCAAATCAAATATTCCTAACTTCCTTTTAACCCATAAGTGTCATTTTACTATGCGTTAACTTTACATCCTTAAATAAATGATGAGCGGGAGCGGAAGAGGTGAGAGTTATGGGGGTAGGTTTTCTTCAGGGGAGGAGGATGTAAAAGTAGAAGATGATGATGGAGATGATATTTTTTAGCTCTATGTAGGGTCATTTTTCCTGGGCTTTCAATTGCTTGTCGAAAGTGGTCATCTGAGCTTTGTCCGGGGAATCATTGTTCCTGCATGGTTGTTGGTTGTGGTCTGTTCCTCTTTGGTCTCTATGGAAGACTTTGGTTTGTGTGGGTGAGGAGTGTCATCTCTTCTCATTCCTTTGGTGTCCTTTGTGGTGGATGGTGTGGGTGTGGTGGTTTTGTATATGTGTGGTGATGCCATTTTTTTCCCTTTCATCTCACCTTCTCTACCCTCCCTTGCTATTTTGGTGGTTGTTGGTTTATCTTTCTTTTCAGCAGTCAATTGGCTCTGGGTCTAGTTTGACCTGTTATTTTTGTGTTTTCTTTGGGGGGTTCCTTTGGTTCTTCATGTGTGCAACCCCTTATTTTGTTGGAATCCAAGAACACTGAGAGGGGGGGGGGTTAATCAGTGGGGTGAATTAGTGTTCTGCCAGAATATTCAATTTTAACCTTATTACAACATGCATTCACCAACAGGTAAACTGGAACATATATAATTGAAAGAAGTAAAGCAATCAATAAGCCAATCACATAAATGAATACCATAAAATAGATAATTATACTTGAAAAATGTCAAAGAGGAAAAACCATGGTGGGATTAGTGACCCACAATATCAATCCACTGGCCATATGAAAAGATATTACATAAAATGGGGGCCTGCACTTGCAAGAATACTTATAGCCTAGAGAACACTGCTCATCACAAAGGAGTCTCACTGACTACAATCACTTTGAATAAGAAAATGTAAAACTGAACTCATTTATTGCATCTGCTATGCCTAATAGAGTTCGGGTTCAATCTCTGACTATTCCGGTTCTGAAACCCTAAACCCTTACCAGAATAACCTATTACATAATCTTCACATTAAAATATTCCTCTCATTACAAAATATCACTCACACATCTCTCATTACTCTCATACATGTTATGTATCACAAAATGGTCTAATCAACTCACCTATATACCCTTACAAACCTTATGACTCATGTCGACTTACATAGATAATTACAAAATGAATATACATGTCAGCTCAATTATATAATACATAAATATCAAAATCAATTACCAATTGTCGCATCTCTCAAACTATGTCGGCCTCCTATGCCAGTACCCAAAGAATCCTTCCTACCAATGAAGATACCTATCGGTGTCGATGCCAATGAAGTGTTTGTCGATAAACAAACCAAAAAATGAAAGCTAGAACATGTTGCCATCAATGACAACATATGATACCAATCAAATGATTATCAATTGCCAATATGTTTCTCTTTTGTGCTATTTCTTGGTAAGGTTTTTTTATAGCATGGCTCGCTTGGTTTTTTTGTGCTTTATTTGTGATGGGCTACTCCCCTATTAAGGTGGAGAGGTTGTATTTGTGCTGGATGGTGAGAGGTGTTTTCAAGCTCTCGGTCTGCCTTTATCCCTATCTTATTGAGGTGGCCCTTTCTCCTATTAAGGTATAGACTAGGTGTGGAGGAGTGGTTTGGGTTCTGCTAGCAGCGAATGGACTTTCTGGTTTGTCGGTCTACTTCCTTCTATGTCCTTTTGAGGTGGATCTCTCTTCTATT